>NW_021703785.1:18420828-18461277 GCF_005190385.1 Monodon monoceros | reverse complement strand
TGTGTGTGTGTGTGTGTGTGTGTGTGTGTGTGTGTGTGTGTGTGTGTGTGTGTGTAGGGGTGTCAGAATCACCTAAGGAGCTTTTCTTTTTCACAATACAAATAAACAAACCACGCTCCCTACCCCACAGTTCTTTGTGTGTTGAGAGCATGGAGGGGGGGTAAGGCAAGTGGTGAAGAATCAGGATATTTTTGAAAAAATTCTTAGGATGATTTGAAAGCTCATTAGTTCTTCCCTCTGTTTAGAATTACTGCCCTAGAATTTTGGCTTAACTAATAAAGTCATATGGAGAATTAATTGAATGCAGATTGTCTGGAAGTAATGCATTTTTTTCAAGGGTCTTTGTGACCTTAGTCAACAGTGTACACTTTCAGTATACACTAGTAGAGTTAAATCACTGACACACACATTGCTCTATAAATACACATTATTAGAGTAGCATGTAGCATTTGTGCTGTCAGTGTCATCTTGGCCATAAATTATATAGGGTAAGCCCAGTGGAGCACATATAGTAAGGCCTCGCAGGAAAAGCACAAAATTAACATAGTACTAATTATATCAAATTCAAAACAAACAAATATTTTCATTGAAAACTAAAAATTCTAATAATGCAAAGAAAACTATATGACCCCCAAAGAGCAACATTAAAATAATGGCAATACAAACATGAATATGAATGACATTTTCATCATATCATCTCATTAATTTACTTGAAAACTTAACCACTTTAGTGTTTAATTTCAAAACATTTTTTTCAATTTTTATGGCTGTAAAATACCTGTTCAAAACGGACTAGTCAAGTCAGTCAAAAATAGTCAAGAAAACTGAAAAGAATTCAAATATATTGAGTTACTACTACTCTTGAGAAACTATGATAGATTCATTGAAATACTATGTCTCATGTAATTCTACCGACAGCCCTCCAAGATAAGTATTGCAACCCCATTTTATAGGTGAGAATGCAAAGGCTCTGGAGAGTTGGTGAACTGATACACAAGTTCATTTATTTAATAGTGATAGACTCAAGATTGAAAACAAGTCTGAATACAACTCATATTCTTTCCACTGTTACTATACATCAGAGGTTTGCAAATGATAGCTCACAGGCCAAATCTAGGCTGTTTTCTGTTTTTGTGAGCTAAGAATGACTTTACATTCTTAAAGGATTTTTTTAAAACACAAAAGAAAAGTAATATTTCCTGACACATAAAAATTATATGAAATTCAGGTTGCAGTGTTCATAAATAAAGTTTTATTGGAACACAATCACATCCATTCATTGAACTATTGACTATGGCTGCTTTCATGCTACGGCATCAGGATGAGTAGTTACAGTAGAGATTATGTGGCCTGCAAAGCTGAAGGTGTTTTCTACCTGTCCCCTTACAGAAAAAATGTGTAGATGTCAGCTATCTATTCGTGCTTCCTCATTAATGTATGTCTACACCTAGAGCTTAAATAGAAAGTGGAACCATAGGAAAAATAAAGTGAAAAAAGTATTATTCCAAAGGTACAGATAAGTAATATTTTTAGAGAGCAATAATGCACCAGATACAATCAATCACTCTGCATTTTCCTTTCCACACAATTTAGAGTCCATTGGTTTGAAAGCTTCTTTGAAGGGCTTGCAGCACTTAATTCGTGCCTCCATTAAGCCTCTCAAGTTTATTTGGCCTGAGTGTTGTGAAAGGCATCTTGGAGGCACTTTATTACATAAGAATTTGTCACTGATTAACTCTTTTTTAGATGTGTCATGGAGCAGAAAGATTAAGTCGCAAGTGACAATTTTGACAGTATTTCCACCAAGGAGTTGAGATTCTGCCAACGGGTGCTAAAAGGATTGTCTCACCACGGCATGTCCTTTCCTAAGGCCCAAGCCCAAACTCCACCCCACTCCCAGGAACCAGGTTTTGTGGAGCCTGAAGCTTATAAAATTTGACGGGCCCTTTTTAAGAAAAAGAATACCAAATTGTAAACACAAAATTAGACATAAAGTCTTGGAAACAGCCCAGACAAGTGAGGGACACTGAAAATTAACTTTCATTAGCTTTAAGAAAATCATCTTTTGCTTCAACAGAAAAGAGAGACTGGAGGCATCAAAGAGAGGGAGTGGCCATATTCATCAGTATGTTTGCGATGCAAAAATATAAACATTAATAGATTCAATCATAAAGTGAATTTTCCAGATTTCAGTTTCATTCTGAATTATGAAAGTATCTTTTATATAACTTTAACTTCTTAAGCAAGTAAAGTCCTGCTAGATCTCCCCATTTTCTCAGAAAAACATCCAGCTGTGGATACGCTACGCTACACCACAGCGGAGGGTAACAGCTACACTACTGCACTAAAGAGATGCTTGCAGAAGTGTAATTCTGCCCCGTTACACTTCAGTTCACTCCTGCTCTGCTTTCTTCCAGTTCTTTTTGAGGTTTCAACTCAGAACGGCAAACTAGGGCAGCCATGTGCTCTCTGCAGGGCTCACCATGTGCCCGAAGCTTCAGAGCAGCAGCAGCCCAGGCTCCCTGGCAGTTTCAACTCCACTGGCCCACTTCAGAAGTGCCAGCTCTTTCGGTGGACACTTGCTAGCCTCTTTACTTACTTCCAGTTTTTTCTTTCACACTCTTCACCTTTGATTCCAGATTTTTCCAAACCCAAGAAGTTTTGTGTTGTTTTTTTTTAATGTGTGAGAGATGGTTGACTAGAGTCTAGGGACTGGAGCCAGAAAAAAAAAAAAAAAGAAGAAGAAAAGGAAAGAAGTGGACCAGATGGTAGGAAAGTAAAGTGAGGACCAGGCCTGGGTTGAAGCCAGATCTGAAAAAGGAACAGACTTGGGAGGTCTGAAGTAAAAGGCCACAGTGACAATCCTGCTGACAGAAGTGGTCACTGCTTCCTCCAGAAAAGACGATAAAGGGGTTTTGCTGCCTATTTTTCTTTAAGCTAAGCAAATGCTTTCAAATGTCAAAGGGAAGCATGTTGTAAAGGAAAGAATGCAGGCTGAAGATATGATGAGAATTCAGCCTGAAGACCAGTCTCTCTACTTACCAGCTATTTAAGCTCTCGAAAATCAGGGTTTTTTGGATTTTGGCTGTGTTTTGTTTTGTTTCTTTGGTTTTTTTTTTTTTTTTCTCTCTTTCTTTTTTTAAAAAATCTATACACATTGGAAATGATTCCTCCCAGAACTGGGTATTATCAATATGAAATAAGACAAAATGTTAAAAGGGCGCAATATTATTCCTGGCATGACCGTATTCAGGGCCAGTACGTACCATTGGTTTCAGAGTGTTACCTCTCCAAACAGTTACTTGGAATCTCCAAGTTTCTGGGCATGCTTTTTGAGGCCAGTCGTAGGCACACTGCCCGAGGTTATCCTGGAGACCTTCACAGCCTCTCTGGATTCAAATGTCTGCTGAGCATTCACCGTTTGCACCCACCACTCAGATCCTTTCACGACCCCTCTCTGCCCTGCTGGGCGCTCGGCTGGCTGCATCACCCAGGGTCCCTGGCTTGTTGACGTCTGTTGAGTTGACCCTTACTTGGCATCGGCAGATCAGGGGGTAGGAGAGAGATACAGGGTACTTACTCTTACAACTTGCTCCCTACAAGGCCCCATCCCTCTACAACCAGAGCTCCTACTGGGCGACCCCTCTTCAGCTGCTCCAAGGGGCTCTGGCCTCCAGGATGGACACTAACTCCTCCCTTTGCTCTTTCAACACCAAAGGAGGTGATGGCTTCCTAAGATGCTACTCCCTGGATGCTTCACTTAGGATTTACTTTTGTTCTTTTAAGTAGTCCCTTCATTATAGCCTATGATTCTTTTAAACAGTTTCTTCATTAAATTATCTTCATTCAAGCCATCGGAATTAAATTCCTCTAGTTGGGCCCCTGCCTAATATAGATTTCATGTCTAGAAGAGTTGGGGTTTTTTGTTTGTTCCTTGGTACTCTATAGCCAGCCAGACTGCATTTAGGTAAATGTATCTATAGTGAAGTTACATTGTAAATCACTGCCTATCAGGAAAGTTTCCTTTCTCTCTCCAAACTTAGATTTTAAACACATTTAACCAAGAAGGAGTCGTGAGGAAAGAAATAGGACATCCTTTTAGGGGGTCAAACCAACACTGACCATCACTGGGTCGTAGATGTTTCAGTCACACCCCACTGCCATTGAGCATTTTATCTTGCAGAAATAAGGGTTATATTTTATATTCAATGACATAATAACATATCACCTCTTTAATTATACATGATGTATGAAAAATAATCTAGCCTATGCTGACTTCATTATATATACATCACTACATTTTAGACTTGTTAGCAAATTCAATTTATTTACCTTTCAATTTAATGAAGTTTTTTCAAATTTCATAGATGTGGAAATAATGGAAATACAGACATTAGAAATCTTATTTTAATGTCATATCTCATTTGAAACCTCATTTATATCTTATGGAAATGAGGACTCTGGTAACCATAATTTTTAGTACTCCCATAAATATAAAGAAATAAGAAATATTAAAAAGTAAAAAAAAAAAGATGTGCTCACGAAACTATAGTTTATAATTTCAGGGGGTGAATCTAATACAACAAAAGAATCAAATATTCAGTCACATTCTTGTATCATCTCTCTCTCTCGTGATACTAATGCATGTCAAGTACTCTTTTTTTCGAGTAATTTTAAATCCAAAAACAAAAAGTTACAGCTTCTAGAGCCCTAACTAATGAGCAGTCTGTTTGTAGCTGCTAGAAGCACCAAAAATATTATTTCAAAATCTAGATATAGAAGAGGAGAAATGATTTTGAACTTGACATGTGTACTGTTTTAGTCAGGTTTTCCGTTCAAATTCTTTCTTTGTCAACCTCTTCCAAAGTCTAATGTAAATTCATATTGCCAGACTTCCCTCGTGCTTTTTTTTTTTAACATCTTTATTGGAGTATAATTGCTTTACAATGGTGTGTTAGTTTCTGCTTTATAACAAAGTGAATCAGTTATACATATACATATATTCCCGTATCTCTTCTCTCTTGCGTCTCCCTCCCTCCCACCCTCCCTATCCCACCCCTCCAGGCGGTCACAAAGCACCGAGCTGATCTCCCTGTGCTATGTGGCTGCTTCCCACTAGCTATCTACCTTACGTTTTGTAGTGTATATATGTCCATGCCTCTCTCTCGCTTTGTCACATCTCACCCTTACCCCTCCCCATATCCTCAAGTCCGTTCTCTAGTAGGTCTGTGTCTTTATTCCTGTCTTACCCCTAGGTTCTTCATGACATTTTTTTTTCTTAAATTCCATATATACGTGTTAGTATACGGTATTTGTCTTTCTCTTTCTGACTTACTTCATTCTGTATGACAGACTCTAGGTCTATCCACCTCATTACAAATAGCTCAATTTCGTTTCTTTTTATGGCTGAGTAATATTCCATTGTATATATGTGCCACATCTTCCTTATCCATTTATCCGATGATGGGCACTTAGGTTGTTTCCATCTCCGGGCTATTGTAAATAGAGCTGCAATGAACATTGTGGTACATGACTCTTTTTGAATTATGGTTTTCTCAGGGTATATGCCCAGTAGTGGGATTTCTGGGTCATATGGTAGTTCTATTTGTAGTTTTAATGTGCATTTCAGATACTAGCAGGGAAGAAAGAGCCAATGTACACACAAAGCCACCAGTCTAGTGTCAAGTCAAAGAGAGAATACTTGGAACTTCCAGAGAAGGAGTCGTGCTTCAGTTGAGGTTACTGCACCATCCTAGTGGCCACGATAGACACCGCAGGCCTGGATCTGAGAGTAGATTGATGCAGGGTTCCCTGGTGTGCATCCTGGTAGAGATGCAGGCTGTAGTACAATAGCGCTGGCCACCTAGTTGAGGAGATAATCATGTTATCAAGGAAGTCAATACATTTTCTTGTACTTGGGGGCATGTCTGGTGAAATTAGAACCAGAGAAGATGAAAAAAGTTTTCTTTTTATGCATTACGTAGAACAAGCAGTAAAATAACACATAATGGGGCCTGTTCTTGCTTATATGCAAATTTTTCCCTGGTGTTAAGACAATAACTACATTTGACACTCTCATATATAGAGTAAGCCCTACTAGTTGTCAACTGAATTGAACACTTCTGGTTGTAAAACTTCAGTAGTTTTCCTTGTTTCAGTATGTCCCTGTTTCTGGCTGTACAGTGTTTCAGTACCTACTGAATTAAGAATTACAGCCAAATACTTTTGCTAATTTTCTAGATGTCTGATTAAACCAAATAGCTGTCACTGTTGTTTACAAATCTTGGTATAACACAGAGTTTGTAAATGGCATCATTTCCAGCCTTTTGATTGAGTTTGTACAATTTTAACAGTCAATCTTGATTTAAAAATTGAAGAATTTTACATAATCTAGATTTTTGCTTTTTTATAAAATCAGAAGATCCCACAACACAGGGTCTCTATTCCTGTGGACAATTAGCTTGAGATGGGGGCTAGCCACCACTCTATATTCTTGAAAGACTCTTTATTTGCTTTAAGTAATATCATACTTTGTTTTCTTCCTGATTCACTAACAGTTCTTCCCCCATTATTTTTTCATCCTCCTCTAATTTTAAATGTGGAAATTTCTCAGGACTCAGTTCTAAGTTATTTATATCTATATCTAAATATCTATCTGCCTATCTATCTATCTATCTATCTATATCAGCAACCTACATAGGTCTTTTTCCAAACCAGTCTGCTCCAGTCTGCTTCCACCAATCCCACTATTCTTTTTTTTATACACTTATTCTTTATTCTATTCCTTGAATATATCACATCACTTCTAGGTATCTAGCTTTTGCAAAGCTAATTCCACTACCTGGAAGATTCTTCCTCTGCCCCTTTACCTGCTTCCTACCTATCTTTCAAGTTTCTCTTAGCTTATATCTTATTCTTCTAAAAAACTTTCCTGAACTTCAGGTAAGATTACATCTTCCTATTATCTTCTTTACAGTAGCTTGAATGCCCCTCTTTGTAGCACTTACCAGACCATAACACATTACTTGTGTAATTGCATGCTTAATATTGATCTTAATGTAATCTGTAAAGTACGTTCAAACAGGTCCTACTTGTATTTTTCACTATGTGTCTTTGCATTTCGCACAGGCTTTGACACCTAATATGCTCCTAATAAATATTTATTGACTTCGACATAGGTGTTAGGGTAAAAGTTATATGAGATCCTTTAGCATCCTTCAAGAAATTAAAAAATCTCTCTTTCCTAATCAAACTTCAGGATAATCCAGATAATTTTAAACAGGTGGGCTAATTAAGTGCTTTATGGACTGTAATGAATAGGTTATATTTCTTAGCATATTATTTTAGTCTGAAAAAGCTACGTTATCATGGAATTAAAAAACATTCAAAATCTCTGAACAATAATTATAAAGCACTAGCCACTAACAGTTTCTTTTAAGTTAATAAGTATTTGTAAAATGATATTCTTCATAATGAAGAGAACAAGCCTATTTAGAATGAATATAACATCCACATTTGTATTTGGCAGTTTTGGGGTAATTCTCAAACTATTTTATTTCCTTTTTTTTTTAACATGAAATGAATCGAGCATGTTAAATGTTTTGTGTCATTATCTTAACAGTGCAACTGTTTCACCAAACACATGCATGGCCAGGTTATCAAGTGTCTGAAATTATTTATTTCAAGAAGTAGACTAAAAACAAAGTCATGCGTTCATATAGTTGTTTGTTGATGATTGAGAACTAGAGATCTGGAGGCTTTGTAGAAAAACAAGGCACAGAGCAAAAATGTTTTGCATCTTGAGGTTATCCGTTGAGCAGAAAGCTGCCATCCCTTTTCTGCTTTTGCCTAAAGACCTGGAACGTTTGCATGTTCACTTGGCCAGAGACAGATGGCTGCCCACACGTTCTCCCTGGGCTTAACACTTGTTCTCCCAATACCAACCACCAAGGAGTTTGGCCCACCATCTGTGGATCTGTGGCCTCCTCCTTGCTGTATGAATTTTATGACAAGAAGCTGAGTAGCTCTGGACTGTACATTCTGGGATGGTGGTTTTTTTTTAGTATATAAGCCGTGCAGGTCACCACCTTTACTAGTCAGGATGGGCTAGGTCAGGCAGCAATAACAAACACCACCTTATTCTGGGTGGCTTAACACAACAAATGTTTATCTCTCACTCACCCTAAATGTCCAAATGGAGCCACATAATGTTCAGCTCAGGGAAGTCACTCAGAGCCGCAGGCTCATGGAGGCTCCCTCTCAGTTCTTGCTCCTGTGATCACTACAGGAGAAACAGAAGTTTAAATCTGAGTGTCTACAATTAATTCCTCCTACAAGGAACTGACACATTTCTGCTTCTATTTCATTGGCCACAGCAGGTCAATGGCCATGCCGAGCTGAAGTGTGGGAGGTGGTGGGGAGTACAGTACAGTGCAACCACGCATCAGGGAGAAGAACCGGAAGAGAGGTGGACGCCTCTCTGAGGAATACAGGGGGAGAGTAATGTTTTCTATCTTAATAACCAAACTTATAAAAATTACGTATTATACTTTTCACCCTTTCAAGACAAAACATCTCTGTATCATATCCTTCAAGTTTTTTCCCTTTCTCACTATTTCAAAAAAGCTTTTCCTCAGGACAGTTAACAGTAAGAATATCATGCAGCTCATCCAGATAGCTACGCACAGTCCGTAAAACCAAAAAGCCTGCCTTTTCTACAGGTGTTTGCCAAATAAGGGTGGTTCTTGCTACCCAAAGATGTCATGCTCTTTGCCACGTGACCCTGAAAGCCAGATTATCCCTCAGCTGTAAGAGGTCATGATGTATGGTGTGATATATGATATGATCATATGTCATGATATGACATATCAGGGACATATGATAGGTGTGCACATGAAGAGCTATGATAAGCTCACGCAAGAGTTACTTACGGGTTGGAGATAATAAGAGACATTCAGAGAATAGCACCTTTGAGGATACAACAAGATGAGGGTTCATTAGAACTGCTAATCCGTAAGTGATTTATCCAGTTTTCTATGAGAACAGCCATGCATTGCTTTGAAAACAGTGGTTGAGGAGTTTCCTTTATTTATTACCATATTTTGTGTCCTTACATCACCATCATAACCCAGTATCCCCCTTCTTTCTTCATCAACATCACCATCATTATTGTTGCTTCTTCCATTGGTGGAGTCCTGATTATGTGCCAGGGCTTGTATATGGAACTTAACTGCTTATCACGTTTAACATTGTATTCAATATTTAAACTCAGAAAATCAAGAATTGTCACTTTCTTTTCACCTAAAATAAAGCATAATACACAGCCCTGGTTAAGGCATCCCTTTTTTTTTTTTAATGAGTTTTACTTAGCTGTCGCACTCCAGACATCAGAATTTAAATTGCAATTATCATTGAGATCTTCTTACTTGGTACAGAAAGCAGCCAATAATGATAGTTGAAAGGACATAACAATAACTTTTGTAAAGACAAAAATAATGATTCAGAATTACTGAATCCATTCTATACAATAACCACAATATAATGCTACTATATAGAACAGAGTAGCCTGAGTGACATGCTAAGATTCATTAAAAACCATGAGATAACATGCCACAGCTTCTTGAAATTTTATTATTAACCCAAAGTCCACAATTTAAAGCACAATATATTAAAACTGCAAAATTGAACAGAAATACAGTGGCTTTCTTTTGTCAAGTTAGCCAAGCTGGAACTACATTTCCCACATTTGTCTTCCATATAGATGAATATAGAAGGTTGCAAGTGAGAAATGGCCACAAGTGGAATTTGCATATATGTTGAAAGATGGCAGGGCAGCAGCACCGATGTTTATCCTCAGAAGGGGAGTGTAAGTTTGGGAGGTATTGTAGCTCACGCGCTTTGTCGCCGATCTGCTGGTTGATCTTGTTGCAGTAGCAGTCAGGCCTCTAAACTCCTTTAGTTCCTGCCATCTCCTCTTTCAGCTTCTCTAGCAACTGGACTGAGAATATGGTGTCATGGTCAAGGGCACCCACATATTTGTGGGGCACCTGCATCTAAGAACGGAGACTATGAGAAACATCCTTGTCAGTCAGTTGCTTTCCCCGTTTCTCCTCTATCTTTTCCTTCCCAGCTGACCATTCAGACCTAACCCAAGAAACAGAAACAACAGCCTTCAATAGACTGTTTAACAAGTACCCACAAATGCTTATGGTGTCTCCCTATAATAAATCCTTTATTTTATATTATTCACTGCGGTTCTGTTTCTGTACTCCTCTGATAAATGAATGTTCAAAATAAAAGACTTCCTATAAATACCCAACTGCTTAGTTTCCTCAGTGGAATCCCTGAGAAGGTACATTAACTCTCTTCTGCTTTAGGGGTTAGAAAAACTGATAAATACATAAAAATTCAATTGCCTGACATCGTTTTTATAGGCTCATAGCATATTTGATTGAACGGGGTCTTGTCTCTTATCCTCTGCTGAAATAGTGCATGGTGTAGCCTTGTTCTCTGCCCTAACATGGTCACTACCCACCGCTCTCAGATCTGCCCTGAGCCTCTGCTGGCCTCACTGAAACCTGTGCTCTGGGATTCTGGAACCTCTCTCCTCCTTAAATACAGTGCAGTTACAGGGGCCTCTGCAAAGACAGATGCAAAAAAGCTCATCCTTCTTTTACTGCCCCAACACAAAACGATTCTGAATGTAATAAGACTTCACTGGAGACTGGAGCAAGACGGGATTACAGCATAGGGCAAAGCAAATATGAATTAAATAGTACAGTGCTCAGGGGCTTCCCTGGTGGCACAGTGGTTGAGAGTCCGCCTGCCGATGCAGGGGACGCGGGTTCGTGCCCTGGTCTGGGAAGATCCCACATGCCTCAGAGCGGCTGGGCCCGTGAGCCATGGCCGCCAAGCCTGCGCGTCCGGGGCCTGTGCTCCGCAACGGGAGAGGCCACAACAGTGAGAGGCCCGCATACTGCAACATTTCTCAGAGTACGAAGAAAAAAATATTTTTAATTGCACCAACCATATATAAACCTCACATGTTCTGATCTCCATCCTTGCATTCTTGAGTCAAGATTCATCTTTCTCTCTTCCTTCTCCTCAAAGACAGTGGTTCTTTCTCAACGTCTCATTTTGTAAATCTTTCGCCTTTTTAAAGAAACGTCCATTCCTAAATCACAGGTATTCATTTCATTCATCCAGGGAAATACAAAGAATACAGTAATTCACGGTGCTGCATTTTCCAAAGTCTGAGATAATGTGCCTAAAATAATATACCATGGGTTTCAGCAGAAACACTCAGGTGCTGTCTGGTGCAAGAGATTGGAAGGGGTATGCTATATATGCTATAACTCAATTTCATTCCTTTTTATGGCTGAGTAATATTCCATTGTATATATGTGCCACATCTTCTTTATCCATTCATCTGTTGATGGACACTTAGGTTGCTTCCATGTCCTAGCTATTGTAAATAGAGCTGCAATGAACATTGTGGTACATGTCTCTTTTTGAATTATGGTTTTCTCAGGGTATATGCCCAGTAGTGGGATTGCTGGGTCATATGGTAGTTCTATCTTTAGTTTTTAAGGAACCTCCATACTGTTCTCCATAGTAGCTGTATCAATTTACATTCCCACCAACAGTGCAAGAGGGTTCCCTTTTCTCCACACCCTCTGCAGCATTTATTGTGTGTAGATTTTTTGATGATGGCCATTCTGACTGGTGTGAGGTGATACCTCATTGTACTTTTGATTTGCAATTCTCTAATGATTAGTGATGTTGAGCATCCTTTCATGTGTTTGCTGGCAATCTGTATATCTTCTTTGGAGAAACGTCTATTTAGGTCTTCTGCCCACTTTTGGATTGGGTTGTTTGTTTTTTTGATATTGAGCTGCATGAGCTGCTTGTATATTTTGGAGATTAATCACTTGTCAGTTGCTTCATCTGCAAATATTTTCTCCCATTCTGAGGGTCGTATTTTCGTCTCGTTTATGGCTTCCTTTTTTGTGCAAAAGCTTTGAAGTTTCATTAGGTCCCATTTGTTTATTTTTGTTTTTATTTCCATTTCTCTAGGAGGTGGGTCAAAAAGGATCTTGCTGTGATTTATGTCATAGAGTGTTCTGCCTATGTTTTCCTCTAAGAGTTTGATAATGTCTGGCCTTACCTTTAGGTCTTTAATCCATTTGGAGTTTATTTTTGTGTATGGTGTTAGGGAGTGTTCTAATTTCATTCTTTTAAATGTAGCTGTCCAGTTATCACAACACCACTTATTGAAGAGGCTGTCTTTTCTCCATTGTATATTCTTGCCTCCTTTATCAAAGATAGGGTGACCATATGTGCGTGGGTTTATCTCTGGGCTTTCTATCCTGTTCCATTGATCTATATTTCTGTTTTTGTGCCAGTACTATACTGTCTTGATTACTGTAGCTTTGTAATATAGTCTGAAGTCAGGGAGCCTGATTCCTCCAGCTCCGTTTTTCTTTCTTAAGATTGATTTGGCTATTCCGGGTCTTTTGTGTTTCCATGCAAATTGTCAAGTTTTTTGTTCTAGTTCTGTGAAAAATGCCACTGGTAGTGTGATAGGGATTGCATGGAATCTGTAGATTGCTTTGGGTTGTATAGTCATTTTCACAATGTTGATTCTTCCAATCTAAGAACATGGTATATCTCTCCATCTGTTTGTATCATCTTTAATTTCTTTCATCAGTGTCATAGTTTTCTGCATACAGGTCTTTTGTCTCCTTAGGTAGGTTTATTCCTAGGTATTTTATACTTTTTGTTGCAATGGTATATGGGAGTGTTTCCTTAATTTCTCTTTCAGATTTTTCATCATTAGTGTATAGGAATGCAAGAGAGTTCTGTGCATTAATTTGTATCCTGCTACTTCACCAAATTCATTGATTAGCTCTAGTAGTTTTCTGGTAGCATCTTTAGGATTCTCTATGTATACTATCATGTCATCTGCAAACAGTGACAGCTTTATTTCTTCTTTTCCAATTTGGATTCCTTTTATTTCCATTTCTTCTATGATTGCTGTCACTAAAACTTCCAAAAGTATGTTGAATAATAGTGGTGAGTGGATAACCTTATCTTGTTCCTGATCTTAGTGGAAATGGTTTCAGTTTTTCACCATTGAGAATGATGTTGGCTGTGGGTTTGTCTTATATGGCCTTTGTTATGTTGAGGAAAGTTCCCTCTATGCCCACTTTCTGGAGGGTTTTTATCATAAATGGGTGCTGAATTTTGTTGAAATCTTTTTCTGCATCTACTGAGATGATCATATGGTTTTTCTCCCTCAATTTGTTAATATGGTGCATCACATTGATTGATTTGCTTATATTGAAGAATTCTTGCATTTCTGGGATAAACCCCAATTGATCATGGTGTATGATCGTCTTAATGTGTTGTTGGATTCTGTTTGCTAATATTTTGTTGACAATTTTTGCATCTATGTTCATCAATGTTATTGGCCTGTAGTTTTCTTTTTCTGGGACATCATTGTCTGGTTCTGGTATCTGGGTGATGGTGGCCTCGTAGAATGAGTGTTCCTCCCTCTGCTATAATTTTGGAAGAATTTGAGAAGGATAGATGTTAGCTCTTCTTTAAATGTTTGATAGAATTCGCCTGTGAAGCCATGTGGTCCTCGGCTTCTGTTTGCTAGAAGATTTTCAATCCTAATTTCAATTTCAGTGCTTGTGATTAGTCTGCTTATATTTTCTATTTCATCCTGGTTCAGTCTCAGAAGGTTATGCTTTTCTAAGAATTTGTTCATTTCTTCCAGGTGGTCATATATTGGCATATGGTTGTTTGTAGTAATCTCTCATGATTCTTTGTATTTCTGCAGTGTCAGTTGTTATTTCTTCCTTTTCGTTTCTAATTCTGTTGATTTGAGCCTTCTCCTTTTTTTCTTCATGAGTCTGGCTAATGGTTTATCAATTTTGTTTATGTTCTCAAAGAACCAGCTTTTAGTTTTATTGACCTTTGCTAATGTTTCCATCATTTCTTTTTCATTTATTTCTGATCTGATCTTTATGATTTCTTTCCTTCTGCTAACTTTGGGGTCTTTTTGTTCTTCTTTCTCTAATTGCTTTAGGTGTAAGGTTAGGGTTTTTTTTGAGATTTTTCTCGTTTCTTGAGGTAGGATTGTATTGCTATAAACTTCCCTCTTAGAACTGCTTTTGCTGCATCCCATAGGTTTTGGGCCATCGTGTTTCCATTGTCATTTTTTTCTAGGTATTTCTTGGTTTCCTCTTTGATTTCTTCATTATTTAGTAGCGTATTGTTTAGCATCCATGTGTTTGTAGTTTTTACAGTTTTTTTCATGTAAGTGATATCTAGTCTTATAGCATTGTGGTTGGAAAAGATACTTGATATGATTTCAATTTTCTTAAATTTACCAAGGCTTGATTTGTGACCCAACATACGATCTATCCTGGAGAATGTTCCATGAGCACTTGAGAAGAAAGTATATTCTGTTGTTTTTGGATGGAATGTCCTATAAATATCAATTATATCCATCTTTTTTAATGTGTCATTTAAAGCTTGTGTTTCCTTATTTATTTTTGTTTTGGTTGATCTGTCCATTGGTGAAAATTGGGTGTTAAAGTCCCCTGCTATTATTGTGTTACTGTCGATTTCCCCTTTTATGGCTGTTAGTATTTGCCTTATGTATTGAGGTTCTCCTATGTTAGGTGCATAAATATTTACAATTGTTATATCTTCCTTTTGGATCGATCCCTTGATCATTATGTAGTGTCCTTCTTTGTCTCTTATAATAGTCTTTATTTTAAAGTCTATTTTGTCTGATACGAGAATTGCTACTCCAGCTTTCTTTTGATTTCCATTTGCATGGAATATCTTTTTCCATCCCCTCACTTTCAGTCTGTATGTGTCTCTAGGTCTGAAGTGGGTCTCTTATAGACAGCATATATACAGGTCTTGTTTTTGTTTCCATTGAGCCAGTCTGTGTCTTTTGGTTGGAGCATTTAATCCATTTACATTTAAGATAATTGCTGATTTGTATGTTCCTATTACCATTTTCTTAACTGTTTTGGCTTTGGTATTGTAGGTCTTTTCCTTCTCTTGTGATTCCTGCCTAGAGAAGTTCCTTTAACATTCGTTGTAAAGCTGGTTTGGTGGTGCTGAATTCTCTTAGCTTTTGCTTGTCTGTAAAGGTTTTAATTGCTCTGTCAAATCTAAATGAGTTCCTTGCTGGGTAGAGTCATCTTGGTTGTAGGTTTTTCCCTTTCATCACTTGAAATATGTCCTGCCACTCCCTTCTGGCTTGCAGATTTTCTGCTGAAGGATCAGCAGTTAACATTATGGGGATTCCCTTGTATGTTATTTGTTGCTTGTCCCTTGCTGCTTTAATATTTTTTCTTTGTATTTAATTTTTGATAATTTGATTAATATATGTCTTGGCATGTTTTTCCTTGGATTTATCCTGTATGTGACTCTCTGTGCTTCCTGGACTTGATTGACTATTTCCTTTCCCATATTAGGGAAGTTTTCAACTATAATCTCTTCAAATATTTTCTCAGTCCCTTTCTTTTTCTCTTCTTCTTCTGGGACCTCTATAATTTGAATGTTGGTGCGTTTAATGTTGTCCCAGATGTCTCTGAGACTGTCCTCAATTCTTTTCATTCTTTTATCTTTATTCTGCTGTGCAGTAGTTATTTCCACTATTTTATCTTCCAGGTCACCTATCTGTTCTTCTGCCTCAGTTATTCTGCTGTTGAGTCCTTCTACAGAATTTTTAATTTCATTTATTGTGTTGTTCATGATTGTTTGCTGTTTAGTTCTTCTAGGTCCTTGTTAAACTTTTCTTGTATTTTCTCCATTCTATTTCCAAGATTTTGGATCATCTTTTTTTTTTTTTTTTATTGTGGTACATGGGCCTCTCACTGTTGTGGCCTCTCCCATTATGGAGCACAGGCTCCGGACACGCAGGCTCAGCCGTCATGGCTCACAGGCCTAGCCGCTCTGCAGCATGTGGGACCTTCCCGGACGGGGGCATGAACCCGTGTCCCCTGCATCGGCAGGTGGACTCTCAACCACTGTGCCACCAGGGCAGCCCTGGATCATCTTTACTATCACTTCTCTGAATTCTTTTTCAGGTAAACTGCCTATTTCCTCTTCATTTGTTTGGTCTGGTGGGTTTTTACCTTGCTCTTTCATCTGCTCCGTATTTCTCTGCCTTCTCATTACGCTTAACTTACTGTGTTTGTGGTCTCCTTTTCACTGGCTGCAGGTTCATAGTTCCTGTTGTTTTTGGTGCCTGCCCCCAAAGGGTAAGGTTGGTTAAGTGGTTTGTGTAGGCTTCATGGTGGAGGGGACTGGTGTCTGTGTTCTTGTGGATGAGGTTGGATCTTGTGTTTCTGGTGGGCAGGGCTGTGTCCAGTGGTGTTTTTTGGTATGTCTGTGAACTTATTATGATTTTAGGCAGCCTCTCTGCTAATGGGTGGGGTTGTGTTCCTGTCTTGCTAGTTGTTTGGCATGGGGTGTCCAGCACTGGCGTTTGCTGGTCGTTGACTTGAGCTGGGTCTTAGCGTTGAGACAGAGATCTCTGGGAGAGCTCTCGCCGATTGATATTATGTGGAGTCAGGAGTTCTCTTGTAGTCCAGTTCCTGAACTTGGCTTTCCCACCTCAGAGGCTCAGGCCTGACACCTGGCTGGAGCACCAAGACCTCTTCTCTTTTGGCACTGGACTCTGTGTGGACCACCACCCCATCCTCATCACAGAGGGATGCTTTCACATAGGTAGATGCAGAAGGGATGAATCACACGCTTGGTGGAGAGGTGGAGGACTGGGAGATAAACTTTCTTGGTAGCATTCTCCGCATACCGAGGAAAAGAAAGGGACTTTTGCATTAAAACAACAGCAACAATGAAAACTCTGTGCTTACAGGGTGCTAAAGGGGGTTTGATAGTATAAGACACCTGAAATTGTAATTAGGATTCTTGATATTTCAAAGACTTGTATTGCTTTCTAAAAATCCAACTTTTAAAAAAGAAATGTAGAAGCACAAGAAATTACAGAACCTTTTTATATGTACCTAAATGAATTTTCATGTTTTTACTTTATTTTAAAGATGCACACACATTTAAACACTTCAGACACTACCCTCTGTCTTCCTCCTCTGGGCAGCAATTATGTTGGTTGCCAACCACGTGGCCATTCACTTTCCTTACTAACAGAATCCCAATTTTGTCTAGGCAGCAAATAAGACCCAGCCCCAGGGGAAGAGGACCAATTGGCCTAATAAATCAGGGTCATTCATCACTTTTTGCCAGTGGTCAAGTGGTGGGCATAAGATGCTCATTCACCACATTCTTTCAGCAAATATTTATTAAGTACTTACTCTGTGCCAGAGAATGTACACAGCAGTGGGCAGCATCATCAAAATTCCAGTCTCCATGTAGTTCACATTCTAATGAAAGGAGAAAGGCAACAGAGAAGTAAATTTCATAGTGCATCAGGTGATAGTAAATGCTATGAAAACAAGTCATGAGAGAGGAAAAGAAGTACTAAGTAAGTGGGAAGGGAGGCAGAGGCAAAACTTGAAGTATGTGATGCAGCAGCTATGAGGATAGCTGAGAAAGAGAATTTCAGGAGAAGTAAATAGCCAGTGTAAGAGCTCAGAGGCAAGAACATGCCTGGTGTGTGTTAGGAATTAGGAGCGTTGGAAAACCAGAATGGGTAAGAGGGTGAGTAGATGAAATAAGGATGAAGAAATGATAGATGCTAGATTTCATAGAGATTTTGGCTATTTCTCTGAGTGAGATGGAAATCCATTTGGAAGATTTTGGTAGAGAAGTAATATGGCTTGATTTGAATTCTTAAGGTTCGCTTTGTGGAGATGGGAATAGATTTAGGAGGCAAAGTAAAGATAGGTGGAAGAATATAAATTATGAGGCAATTCCAATTATCTGTTTTTAAGAGGAAAGTAACTTGGACCCCGTAGTAGTAGAGGAGTAAAAAATATTCATAAAGTACAGCCAACATTATTTGTATATAGATTAGAGGTGTGAAAGAGAAGTCAGGAATGATTCTCAAGTCTTCAATTCGATCAACTAGAACTAATTTGTTGGTTTTTACTCAGATGGCGAAGTTTGGAAGGATAGTAATAACAGGTTTCAGTTGAGTTATATTTAATTGGAGATACTGGAAATGCCCACTAGACATCAATAAAGAGACATTGCAGAAGGCACCAGACGTACAAGTCTCAATTTCAGACAAAAGTTACTGGCTACATATAAATTTGGGAGTCATTAATGTATAGATGATATAAAAGGTAATAAGACTGAATGGGCTCACCAAAGGGATGAGTGTTAACACTGTCAAGAAGTAGTACAAGCACTGAGCACTGAAGCACTCCAAAATTAATATATCGGAAGGATAAGGAGCCAGAAAGAAATTGAGAAGCAACCAATAAAGGAGAATATGATGTCCACAAAGAAAGAAATTATTTTAAAAACATAATGACCAACTCTACCAAGTGCTGTTGAAAGCTGACATAAAATGATACCTAGTAATTATTGGATAATGTATCAAATCAACATACAATATACCTAAAACCTACATGATATTATATGTCAATTATATCTTAAAAATTAGAAATTTTTAAAAATTAAAAATAAATTTAAAAATTTATTCAACCATATCTCAGTGTGTAGAGATGGGCAAAAGGAGACAAAGAGATGTTAAGTGTGTGGGCTAAGCATTGTATAAATAGATGCTTTTATATAATCCTCATAACAACATTCACTGTAATAATTTGAGCAACTTAGTGAAATTAACCCACTGCTATGAAAATTGTAGGCATTTAAAAAGTAGCCATTAAGAAATGAACTGAAAAAAAGCAATCTGTGGAGAGATGCAGATAATAGGAGAAAAACAGGACTCCGGAATAAGCTGGAAGTTTGGAGTAGGAGGCCAGACAAGTCGTGCTGCTAAAGAAGTCTTTGTCACCTCTGCGTCTCGGTGGACAAAGCATTCCCTTCCCATGGGCAATTTGTTTTCATTTTTTAAACTTTATGTAGATGCAGAATAAGTTATGAAGGAAGTTTATTAACTTTTATATTAGAGGGGTAGCATTTGCTATATCTCTTTTTCAAAACAGATATTCTACAAAAACAAAATTAGATAATCATATTTTATATTTATAATATTTTATTCTAGCCTACTACGAGGTCAAATTGCAGACCTATCTTATAATACAATGCTCAAATGGACTTCGCATATACTTTTATTAGTGTACTGTTTTGAAGGTGGTATTAATCTCTAGAAGGAAGTTCAAAATATAAACACAAGTCCGCCCTGATTATTGCACTTGAATAACTAACACACTGCAGGCATTATAACCCAACTGAACTGACTACAAAGAGGCACTGATAAATGAGCTGTTTTCATAAGCATTTATTTATGAATATGTTATCAGAGTTTCTTCCATTAAAGCAAAATAATTAGGAGGCTGAATCAGATGAAGATGACAGGGCTGCCAAGCAACATCTTTAGAAGAGAACACGAGAGTGTTTGGAGAAAAGTGAGGCAATGTTCTTAAATGAACTCAAATTCCTTTTCAAATTATTCTGCTGCTCAAAGAAAGACTCTTATTTAATAAAAACTCTTTGCCATAAACATCAGTCACAGTCTCATTCCTTATATGCAAAAAGGCAATGAACAGGAGCTATTTCTACTTAGGCATTAAGCACTTTTTGTCTTTAAGTAGAGGCTGTAAAGTGGAGAGGGTCATTTTGTTATAAGCACCCAAGTGAAAACTGTTATGTGATTACTATTTGTTAATGAGTCATATTAGAAGCTAAGCCGAAGACTGGAAAGGGAAATCCGTAAAACCACTCCAAGTTCTCAGATCTTTGAGGTCACCAGGACTCTGAGCCTCAAAGCTGTCCTATGACTGTGCGCATGCGTATTTCCCTGTCATGCCCAGGTGCCATGATGACAGACACTGTGCAGATACACAGATGACACTTCAATCTCACCATGATCTCTAGTTATCCTTCATCTATTTTCCTCTTCTAACCCATGATCCAGAACTCAGGTCAACACGCTTTCCATCTCTTGGGTGTTTTTGCAATTAGGATAAAGATTTTAATATCTGATCAGCATTCTGTTAGAAAATAATTATTTTAACTACTTTCAAATAAGTGAAAAAGTTATCCAGGTTTTTATGTATACAGTTTAATATTTTGATGCACCACATGTTTATAATAAAATTGAATCTACCTGAAAGACAGACATTTCAGTCTACATTAATTTACTATAAAATTATATATATATATATGTATGTATTCAAAAGATACCAGTCTAAACCCTCTCCACACTCTGCTTAAAGATAGAAATTTACTCATGTTCAAAGATTTCATATGTAATTATGGCCACAGGAGTCACAAATCTTGAAACTTCTCATCTCGTGACTCATTTCATTTAGAATCAGTGTATCCTCTAAATTAAATTTGTCTTCTGATAGTGCAGTTAACCAACAGGATATACGTGGACTTAATCTATTTCATTGCATTCATGTTAAGATTAAAATCAAAATGTTTTTAAATTCAGACCTTATTTTATCTGTACTTTTCAACGTGTACCACATGATCAACTCCTCAGTTGATGCCATTAAACATGTATGAATCTCAATCTGACTTTCTGATTCTGCATATTTATAAGTGAACAATAGAACTGAAACTGATAATGATATTGAACTTTCATAATGAATAAGACTAGGTTTTAATATCAAATTTGAGACTTTTCCAACAACTGATATAACTGAAAAGTTACAGAATTTGAGTAAGTTGTTGCAAAGAAATTGACTCATCAGTGAAAAGGGAGGCTTCAACGAGACACAGGTAGGGAACAGTTACTTCTTGATATTCCAGTGAGTTGGAATTCCTCAATAAACTGGCTGTAATTATATGAGCTGTAAAGACACAATGAGACTTTAGATTCTTAGAAGTTTTCTTAATACCATAGCCTATTGGAATCTTGGTTTAAAATATATTAAGCAAATTAAGAGAGCAAAGAAAGGCCCCAAATCCTTAGAAAGAAATACATGAAACAAAATGTCCATTTGTGTCACATTTCTAATGATTATCCTATTTTTGTATGTATATGTGTAGGACAAATACAGTATACAGTTCTTTCACTATGTCTTTAAAGGTGAACAAGATTTCTTTGCTACACAGCAAAAACCTAAGCGTATTTCTGTTTCATGTTGAGTCTTAGAATAGGAATCTCTTTGGAGACTGGTTGTCTGAAATTCTCTCTTGCATGACCATTCAGGCTTAACCGTAATCCAGCTAAAGCTGGGTCACTGATTGACACTAGGCACTGGGGCAGACAGATGAATTTCTCTGGTTCAAAGTTTAATGGAACAGATCTTTTGATCTCTGATTCTGTAAGGAAGCTGAAGTTCATTTTTTTTTGCCCAAGTTTCTTTGGTGTTAGTACACTGTCGCATACAGATCTCATTCTCATGATTAGAATGTAAGGTAGTGAGGTCAACATTGCTAAACTAATACAGAGATTTATATTCAAGCTTCATGGCAGGTTAACTTGATCATTATTATTTCCAAGGATGCTTAGTGTATCTAATTCAAACGTGGCATAAGCTATTTTAAGGTCTCAGTTTAGGCATGATGTCTTATATGAATATAAACTACATAAGAATCTTGTAATTCAGCATTTGCTCTCCTACTTCTAAAATGGCCACAAAATTATTTTAATGTGACTATCAAAGCCTCAAAAATTTAAGAAAAAAGGAATTCAACTATTCCTTACTTTCTTATAGTCCAGTCTTTTTCTCCCTACATCAGCTTCTAAGACACCAAGCAATATCTGAATCAGTGGAGGAAGAGAAAATACAGCAAAGCCACATCCCCTACAGTAGAGCTCATTTTTAATTTCTAGTCTAGTCTCATGGATGCAACTACAAGACCCTTAAAACCTAATTGAAGTTGCTCTAATTTTGCATGTTTACCGAAGTCTTTTCTTGATTAGCCTAGAATAAGGGGTGGGCGCACACACACTCACATATCCATACAGATACACAGACTTTTAGGTCCTTCCCAAGAAAACAGATTGTTTTGCTTTTTACAATAATCCAAGGTCCCCTTCCGTTCAAAGTGATGTGAAGTGGAAGACTTGCAAGGTGAAAAAAAAGTACAAACAGCCAGTTGTTGTTTTTTTTTTACTGCATTTACTTCTATGTAGAATATTTTGATAAAGATCTATCCTCCCAGGTCTCTGCCAGCAAATTGAGAGACAAGGTACATCTGGGCACTTTTTCCAAATTTAAATCATATTCAAATAAGACAATTTTTAACAGAAAAAAAATGAACAAAATTTGCATAAAAATACAGTATAAAATTTCAAAACACCAGTTTCTCTCTAAGCATCATCTATTAGATTCCTTTCCTGAAAACATGTAGTAATTTTAAACCAAATGTGATCATTTATTTGTTCTAACAGAGCTTTTGGAAGAGTGCAAACTGCTAAGGCCAATAAAGCTGAGATTTTAAACTTTTTGCATTTCAGTTGCATAATCAAAACCTGATGATAGCACATCACACACTCCAAGAACGCCATGGGCACTGCACAGCAAATGAAAATTAGTTCTAAAAGCCTTTTCATTCTCTGTGGCAGAGGACGCTCCTCTCCTGGCTGTATATGAAAGAGGATCAGACACAAAATGGAAAAAAAAATATTATGCCTGTGAGTGAAAGCAAAACCCAAAGAAAACGGAGAGCTTTGGGGGTTGAACTAGAAGAGTGAGCAGCTGTAATTAGCTCCAATGCTGTATGAGAATAAAAAACAAAACCACTTTAAAAAATAGAAACAGGCAGAATGCCAGCTGAGATAGTGCCTAGTGCTATAGCAAACCTTGGTAAATAGTGAGCAATATGAAAGTAAATAGAGCTTGCAGACAAAAGTTTGACATCAATTCCTTTGGCTACATTTTTCATAAATTACCATCTGTAATAAAAGTCATTCTGCCGTATTGCTTTTTAGGTAAGACAACATTTAATACCAAAGGTTGTTTTAAATAAAGGCAGGATATCATCACATATCCTCCACTAAACAGACACATAAGGCAATTTTAATTACCTTCTGTCTGGGGAAGTGTGAAATTTCCTGTGTTTATAGATATATTCATTTTAAGAAGGTAGTGCAAGGTTAATCAAGGTAGTGAAAGGGCCTTCTCTCCAGCACTCAGCATTGATTTCTGTCCTGCTTGAAACATGGTTTCCTTATTCATGGTTTCCTTATTCATTCATATTCCTTATTAAGCAAACTGACCTTGCAAAAGTGTTAAATTAAATCAAAACTTGCCTATGCATTTCTTATTTGTGCAGGCTGAAGGCTATGACTTTGAATTATTATTATTATTTTTTTGTGTGTGTGTGGTATGCGGGCCTCTCACTGTTGTGGTCTCTCCCGTTGCGCAGCAACAGGCTCCCGACGCACAGGCTCAGCAGCCATGGCTCACGGGCCCAGCCGCTCCGCGACATGTGGGATCCTCCCAGACCGGGGCACAAACCCGTGTCCCCTGCATCGGCAGGTGGACTCTCAACCACTGCGCCACCAAGGAAGCCCTTGAATTATTATTAACCATGAATTATTGTAGAAGCTTTCATATTTGTTCACTCCACTGAGTTTAGATGAAAATATGCTCAAGCCATGTCAGTAGGAGGCACATGTGTGTTGTGTTAATATGGTCCTAAGGCAACCAATTCCTTAAAATAAAATAACTTGATCTTCTTCCTGATCTGTTAAGACAGACATAGAGAAAAAGATATCTTGGGACTGGCACTGTATTTCCTTGTATTTCCTCAGTTTTATCTTTCTACCCACAGCTTCTACAAAATTTTTAAATTTTGCAGAAAGGGCTAATTCTTCTGTATAAGCTACATGAATAGAGTCATACATTCTAAGGAGTGTGTTCTATAAGAAAGGGCAAGGCCAAGAAGTGACTCCATTCTCCAATGGCATTTTGCAGTTTTTCAATAATTCTTGAAATAAGCCTGTGGCCGTGCTTGAGTCTGATGCAAAGATGGAACACTGGTAAATAAGAGAAGAAAAAGCATCCCCGGGGCTTCCCTGGAGGCACAGTGATTAAGAATCCGCCTGCCAGTGCAGGGGACATGGGTTCGAGCCCTGGTCCAGGAAGATCCCGCATGCTGCGGAGCAGCTAAGCCCGTGCTGTACAACTACTGAGCCTGCGCCCTAGAGCCTGCGAGCCACAACTACTGAGCCCATGTGCCTAGAGCCCGTGCTCTGCAACAAGCGAAGCCACCACAGTGAGAAGCCTGCGCACCGCAACGAAGAGTAGCCCCCGCTCGCCACAACTAGAGAAAGCCCGCGCACAGCAATGAAGACCCAACGCAGCCAAAAATAAATGATTTACAAAAAAAAAAAAGCATCCCCTTTTAAGTTGGGGACTATGAACCCCTTAGATATCCCCATTCTTTCCTGTTTTTCTTCTTTAACTCATCACCACTTGATATACATTTGTTTCTCTGTTAGAATATAAGAAGCATGAAAGAATTTTTGTCCACTGCTATATCCCCAACCCCTAAAGCTCATTGGAGGTGCTCCACAAATATGTTGTGAATGATTGAATGGAGAGAAACCAAAACTGATAACCTGTCAGGCCTGAATTATGCATGTACTCCCCCTTATTCTTCACTTTCTGAAACCTGCACCTTTAGAATCCTACAGGTACCTCATAACCGTACGTTAGAATGGCTGGCTGCCAGTCCTTACTTTGTCTATCTTTCTGTTGTACCTTAGAAAGCTACCAACTTTTCTTTTTAAGACGTTTTTAGATTCAGTAATACTCTATCTCTTTTAGTCCTTTTAATTTGTTGAAAACTCATTCCCTTGTCCTCTACTGGATTCTTTATGGGATTAATTGTGGGCATGCCCTAATCACAGCCTTTGCTATATGACTCTTCTCATCTTGTATGGAGTCCATAAGAAGCCTGCCCACCCTCTTGGCTTCAACTTTCATAGCTGTACTGATGACTACAAATATTTTCCTTCAGCAGTGATGTAGCTCTAAAATTTCTTTCCTTATAAGAAACAATATAGTGGGAATTTCCATTTGTATTGCCCTTTCCAGTTCTCTCTCCAGACCTGTGTATTTTTATTCATGGAGTGATTACTTTTCTTTGTATTGTTCCTAAGACCAACAATGTCTAATCACTCTCCATATTTTATTCATTTTATACAAATAGATCTAACTAAAAATCCCCTGCCCCCAGTCCCCTTATCTTGAGATGTGGTGCCTAGACACTTAACAGCATCTTTACAGCCTTCTTGCTTCACTGCTCTCCTCTGGAATCTTTCTAGAACTATCACAGCACTGCTTCAATCACACAACTCCCTCGCTTATTGCGAAGGGCTTGTGATATCGATGGTTATTAGAGTCTACATTCCTGGCACAGGTTTCAATGCCCGTTACAAACAGGGTCCCAACCTCCCTTAACAGTTTTTCTCATAACTGTCTTCCATGAATTTGTCATCTGTAGCCTGCCAAGTCAGCTCAATTGTGTTTTCCTATTTACATGTTTACTAATACTCCTCTGTGGAAAAGTTTCCCACTCATTTACATCTATTCAAATCTTACTCATTCTTCAAGAGGCAGTTCAAATATAATTGCCTTCATGACCTCCATTAAAAGTCTCCGGACTAACAAAGCTGGAAATACTCTGCTTTCTGAGTGCCTTAGCATGCTTTTATTACTCACTGAAAGTCTGTAATTTACTATTTGGAATGTGCTCCATCCTTTCCTGAGTGTCTGCTTTCTTTCTTCTACTAGATTAAAATTCCTTGAGAGCAGATCCTGTGCATTCCTTACGTGTTTATTTCACTCAGTGCCTTGCACATAGTAGGTACATGTTCAATTAATATAAAATATTTTTATTAAGTTGAAATAAAAAGTCTATTTTCATGTTTAATTTGATGATAGATTATAATTGAGTTATTCACTTAGTATTTAGGCATCAAAAATGAGTTGTATACCTTTACATAGGAAACCAGGACTCCAACCTCTAAGACCATCAATCCAGAGGAAAAAAATTACATAACTTCTTATTCTTTTGTCATATGCATCACCATATGATTCCCATTCCAGTTCTCTGCTCTTTGGCAATTTTTAAAAGTCAGATTTCTGAGCAGTTGTTCAAGAAGTTATATCTAGGGCTTTCAATTTTGTAACATTACAGATGGAACTGAACTATTATTAACTTCTAGGATTTTTAAAATTATTCATATACTTAATTTTTTTCTAAATTAATTGCTTTTTAAATTTCCTGGTATAATTTAGTGACATTTACCGTATACAAGGAATATCATCCCCTATAAATCATCTCTGCTGGGGCAAACTTACCCAGTATAAATGGAAGCATCTAGGAGCAAGGCAGATGATCTATAGAAGGTGATGCCTTCAAGGCCTATCCTAATCCCAAGCAGGAATTTAAATAATGACTCAGGCAGAAAAACTGGATTTCATTTATCTTTTCCAGCTATCAAGGCTGAATTTTCAACATGTTTAGCTCAGTCAAATTCTCCTCCACTAAGCATTAGGAGTCTAAAAGCTGTACTTTCCTTCATATAAATAGGAGGTCTCTTGCTATGCACTTTCTCTCATCAAAATATCACCTACAAGGAAAGAAAGGTCATAGAATTTTATCTACATGTAACTTTGAGCAAACAAGTGCCTTCTACAAGATGATAGATTATTGATTTTTGGAAGAGGAGTTAATATATTTTACAAAGTTTTAGTGCATATAATATACAGAAAAATTAGAAAAATTTTTAATGTTATTATACAAACATGTTACTCTCTAAATGTAATATGCAAAATTGTACTAATATTCTAGATTGCATATGAAAATTAAACATTTGACAAAAATCTCCAATAATTTCAAGATCCAGTAAACAAGCATTTAATTAGCTCTTACTATTCACCCCTCCATTTACTCCCTGTCTTATGCCCACCTCCCCCTTTGTGTTAGTGGCTGCATTACAAGTTGGCACTGTCACAGGTATTCCTTTGTGTCTGGCAATGGTATGACTTCACATTCTCTTTTATTTCACTTCAAAACATTTGTTTGTGTTTCTTTCATCCATCAGATGACAGATATCTCAAGAACTGCAACTGCGTCTTATCTGTCTTTGAACTTCAACACCTAGAAATATTAGAATATGGTTAGTGTCAAGTATAAGATTGCTAAATTGAACCGAGTAAGTTTTAGAGGGAAAGGGAGCAATCCTGTCCCAGAACTTCCCAAGAATCTATATTCTACAGTTTGCTCCTGACTTCTTAAGCAAATCCCTGATTCAGCAATTCCACTTTTTCTGCCAGCCCCAGATCCTTACTCTGCTTCCACCATTATCCATTAAGTTAACAGCATCACCAAATTCCATTGTTAATGGCACAGAGAAAGGTTGGGGCTTATCACCTGTTTTCCCTTAAAGGCTCTAATTATCTATATCCACTTTTACCTTAGAATAAAAATAAACCTTCCATTATTACCAAACCTAGGGTATCAAGGTCTTTCCCAGATTTTTCAACAATAAATATTGGCCCATATCAAACATGATATATAGGCACAAAGAAATCCCATGATTTGAAGAAAAAAATGAGATTATTTTATTTAAAATCCATTGTGTACTCTGCTCTGTGCTACACATATCATCTATAATGTGGTGAAACCAGAGCCAATACACCACATAAGAATCTATAATTATGTAAGGATCTGTAATTATGTTTCAGCAATAGGACTTCAGAATGTAAACAGACTTTCTGCATAAAACTTATACTTTAAAAAGAATATTTCATAATGTTAAAACAGTTAATTCAGCAGGCAGATGTCACAACTCTAAATTTGTATAAATTTAATCACATGGGCTAAAAATAAATGAAGCAAAAGATGGACAGAGACTGTATTAATAGATACATCTACATATGTACTTAGAAATTTTAACATATGTCTCTTAGGCTGATAGAACATACCACATGTACACACACAAAAAAACAAACAGAAAAATATGGATTTGAACAGCACAAGTAAAAAAAAAAAAATCAATAATAAAATCAATAATAAAATAACTTTAAAAAGCTCAAATATTTGGTAATTAAGTAACATATTTCTAAATAACCCAAAATGAAAATTAAAAAATATTTTTAACTTTAATGGTAATGAAAATAAAACACATTAAAAGATTCGGAATATAGATAAAATACTGCTTAGAACAAAATTTAAAATAATAGAAAAATATAACAGAAATTCAGCAAAACCAAAAGTTGGTGTTTTAAAATGACTAATACAATTGATAAACTCCTACTCATACCAATTATGAAAAAAGAGAGAGTACTCGCTGTCAACAATGGAAATAAAAAGGGGACACGCTACAAATCCTATAGAAATTTAAAAGATAACAGAAGTTTATTGCAAACAAATTCAGGCCAATAGGTGTTAAAAATATAAAATGTACAAATCTCTCAAAAACACAAATTTTAAAACTAATGTAAGAAAAAATATATATTTTCAATATATTTATAATTAGAAATCTTCTCATGAAAATCTCCTTCCAAAAAGATATCAACATCTTTTATCAAATCAAACCCTACCCCCATACAAAAACATGACATGGATTTTATAATAGAAAATTACATGCCAAACTCTTCCATGATTGTAGAAGCAAAACTCTTGTCCAAGATTATAGTAAACTGAATCTGTCAGAATAGAAAGCACTGATGTTGTGAGACACAGTAGCGTTTATTTTATGAATGGAAATTTGGTTTAATATTTGAAAATCAATCAATGCAATTAACTATATTAACAGGAAAAAAAAATAATATGATCACAATAGATGAAGAAAAAAGTATTTGGTAAAATTCAAAATTGATTCATAAAAATGTTGTTGTTGTTTTGCAGTACAGTAATATAACAGAACTTCCTAATTCTGATAATACGTATCTTCTTCCCCTCATAAAAGCAAAAATAATTGCCATAGCCATAGCAGTCACTGCAGTCCTTGGGTGGATTGTTATTAATATTATTTTTAACATCTTTGTTGGAGTATAATTGTTTACATTGTTGTTAGTTGCTGCTGTATAACGGAGTGAATCAGCTATACGTATACATATATCCCCATATCTCCTCTCTCTTCATCTCCCTCCCACCCTCCCTATCCCACCAGTCTAGGTGGTCACAAAGCACTGAGCTGATCTCCCTGTGCTATATGGCTGCTTCCCACTAGCTATCTATTTTACGTTTGGTAGTGTATATATGTCCATGCCACTCTCTCACTTCATCCCAGCTTACCCTTCCCGCCCCGCCTGTCCTCAAGTCCATTCTCTAGTAGTTCTGCATCTTTGTTCCTGTCCTGTCCCCAGGTTCATCAGAACCATTTTGTTTTTTTAGATTCCATATATATGTGTTAGCATATGGTACTTGATTTTCTCTTTCTGACTTACTTCACTCTGTATGACAGTCTCTAGGTCCATCCACCTCACTACAAATAACTCAATTTTGTTTCTTTTTATGGCTGAGTAATATTCCACTGTATATATGTGCCACATCTTCTTTATCCATTCATCTGTTGATGGACATTTAGGTTGCTTCCATGTCTTGGCTATTATAAATAGTGCTGCAATGAACGTTGTGGTACCTGACTCTTTTTGAATTATGGTTTTCTCAGGGTATATACCCAGTAGTGGGATTGCTGGGTCATATGGTAGTTCTATTTTTAGCTTTTTAAGGAACCTCCATACTGTTCTACATAGTGGCTGTATCAGTTAACATACCCACCAACAGTGCAAGAGGATTCCCTTTTCTCCACACCCTCTCCAGCATTTATTGTTTGTAGATTTTTTGATGATAGCCATTCTGACTGGAGTAACGTAATACCTCATTGTAGTTTTGATTTGCTTTTCTCTAATGATTAGTAATGTTGAGCATCCTTTCATGTGTTTGTGGGCAATCTGTACATCTTCTTTGGAGAAATATCTATTTAGGTCTTCTACCCATTTTTGGATTGGGTTGTTTGTATTTTTGATATTGATGTGCATAAGTTGCTTGTATATTTTGGAGATTAACCCTTTGTCAGTTGCTTTATTTGCAAATATTTTCTCCCATTCGGAGACTTGTCTTTTCATCTTGTTTATGGCTACCTTTGTTGTGCAAAAGCTTTGAAGTTTAATTAGGTCCCATTTGTTTATTTTTATTTCCATTTCTCTAGGAGGTGGGTCAAAAAGGATCTTGCTGTGATTTATGTCATAGAGTGTTCTGTCTATGATTTCCTCTAAGAGTTTGAGAGTGTCTGGCCTTACATTTAGATCTTTAATCCATTTTGAGTTTATTTTTGTGTATGGTGTTAGGGAGTGTTCTAATTTTATTCTTTTAAATGTAGCTGTCCAGTTATCACAACACCACTTATTGAAGAGGCTGTCTTTTCTCCATTGTATATTCTTGCCTCCTTTATCAAAGATAGGGTGACCATATGTGCGTGGGTTTATCCCTGGGCTTTCTATCCTGTTCCATTGATCTATATTTCTGTTTTTGTGCCAGTACTATACTGTCTTGATTACTGTAGCTTTGTAATATAGTCTGAAGTCAGGAAGCCTGATTCCTCCAGCTCCGTTTTTCTTTCTTAAGATGGATTTGGCTATTCCGGGTCTTTTGTGTTTCCATGCAAATTGTGAAGTTTTTTGTTCTAGTTCTGTGAAAAATGCCTCTGGTAGTGTGAGAGGGATTGCATTGAATCTGTAGATTGCTTTGGGTAGTAGAGTCATTTTCACAATGTTGATTCTTCCAATCCAAGAACAAGGTATACCCCTCCATCTGTTTGTATCATCTTTAATTTCTTTCATCAGTGTCTTATAGTTTTCTGCATACAGGTCTTTTGTCTCCTTAGGTAGGTTTATTCCTAGGTATTTTATACTTTTTGTTGCAATGGTATATGGGAGTGTTTCCTTAATTTCTCTTTCAGATTTTTCATCATTAGTGTATAGGAATGCCAGAGATTTCTGTGCATTAATTTTGTATCCTGCGACTTTACCAAATTCCTTGATTAGCTCTAGTAGTTTTCTGGTAGCATCTTTAGGATTCCCTATGTATACTATCATGTCATCTGCAAACAGTGACAGCTTTACTTCTTCTTTTCCAATTTGGATTCCTTTTATTTCTATTTCTTCTCTTATTGCTGTTGCTAAAACTTCCAAAACTATGCTGAATACTAGTGGTGAGTGGATAACCTTATCTTGTTCCTGATCTTAGTGCAAATGGTTTCAGTTTGTTACAATTGAGAATGATGTTAGCTGTGGGTTTGTCATATACAGCCTTTATTATGTTGAGGTCAGTTCTCTCTATGCCTCCTTTCTGGAGGGTTTTTATCATAAATCGGTGTTGAATTTTATTGAAAGCTTTTTCTGCATTTATTGAGATGATCATATGGATTTTATCAGTTTTTTAATATGGTGTATCACACTAATTGATTTACGTATATTGAAGAATCCTTGCATTCCTGGGATAGAACCCCAATTGATCATGGTGTATGATCCTTTTAATGTGCTGTTGGGTTCTCTTTGCTAGTATTTTGTTGAGGATTTTCGCATCTCTGTTCATCAGTGATATTGGCCAGCAGTTTTCTTTTTTTTGTGACATCTTTGCCTGGTTTTGGTGTCAGGGTGATGGTGGCCTCGTAGAATGAGTTTGGGAATGTTCCTCCTCTGCTATATTTTGGAAGAATTTGGGAAGGATAGGTGTTAGCTCTTCTCTAAATGTTTCATAGAATTTGCCTGTAAAGCCATCTTGTCCTGGGCTTTCGTTTGTTAGAAGATTTTAAATCACAGTTTCAAATCAAGTGCTTGTGGTGGGTCTGTTTATATTTTCTATTTCTTCCTGGTTCAGTCTTGGAAGGTTGTGCTTTTCTAAGAATTTGTCCATTTCTTGCAGCTGTCCATTTTATTGGCCTGTAGTTGCTTGTAGTAATCTTTCTGATCCTTTGTATTTCTGCAGTGTCAGTTGTTACTTCTCCTTTTTCATTTCTAATTCTGTTGACTTGAGTCTTTCTTTTTCTCTTGAGGAGTCTGGCTAATGGTTTATTAATATTTTTTGTCTTCTCAAAGAACCAGCTTTTAATTTTATTGATCTTTACTATCGTTTTCTTCATTCCTTTTTATTTCTGATCTGATCTTTATGAGTTCTTCTGCTAAATTTGGGGGGTTTTTGCTCTTCTTTCTCTAATTGCTTTATGTGTAATGTTAGTTTGTTTATATGAGACTTTTCTTGGTTCTTGAGGTAGGACTGTATTGCTATAAATTTCCCTCTTAGAACTGCTTTTGCTGCATCCCATAGGTTTTGGGTTGTCATGTTTTCATTGTCATTTTGTTTCTAGGTATTTTTTGATATCCTCTTTGATTTCTTCAGTGATCTCTTGGTTATTTAGTAGTGTATTGTTTAGCCTCCATGTGTTTGTATTTTTTACAGTTTTTCCCTGTAATTGGTATCTAGCCTCATAGTGTTGTGGTTGGAAAAGATACTTGGTACGATTTCAGTTTTCTTAAATTTACCAAGGCTTGATTTGTGACCCAACATAAGATCTTCCTGGAGGATGTCCTATGAGCACTTGAGAAGAAAGTGTATTCTCTTTTTTTTTGGATGGAATGTCCAATAAATATCAGGTTCATCGTGTTTAATGTGACATTTAAAGCTTGTGTTTACTTATTTCATTTTGATTGATCTGTCCATTGGTTAAAGTGGGGTGTTAAAGTCCCCTACTATTATTGTGTTACTGTCCATTTCCCCTTTTATGGCTGTTAGCATTTGCCTTATGTATTGAGGTGCTCCTATGTTGGGTGCATAAATATTTATAATTGTTATATCTTCCTCTTGGATTGATCCCTTGATCATTATGTAGTGTCCTTTGTCTTTTCTAATACTCTTTATTTTAAAGTCCATTTTGTCTGATAATTGCTACTCCAGCTTTCTTTTGATTTCCATTTGCATGGAATATCTTTTTCCATCCCCTCACTTTCAGTCTGTATGTGTCCCTTGGTCTGAAGAGGGTCTCTTGTAGACAGCATATATATGGTCTTCTTTTTGTATCCATTCAGCCAGTCTATGTCTTTTGGTTGGAGCATTTAATCCATTTACATTTAAGGTAGTCATTGATATGTACTTTCTTAATTGTTTTGGGTTTGTTATTCTAGGTCTTTTCCTTCTCTTGTGTTTCCTGCCTAGAGAAGTTCCTTCAGCATTTGTTGTAAAGCTGGTTTGATGGTTCTGAATTCTCTTAGCTCTTGCTTGTCTTTTAAGGTTTTAATTTTTCCATCAAATCTGAATGAGATCCTTGTGGGCAGAGTAATCTTGGTTGTAGGTTTTTCCCTTTCATCACTTGAAATATGTCCTGCCACTCTCTTCTGGCTTGCAGAGTTTCTGCTGAAGTATCAGCTATTAACCTTATGGGGATTCCCTTGTATGTTATTTGTTGCTTTTCCCTTGCTGCTTTAATATTTTTCTTTGTATTTAATTTTTCATACTTTGATTAATATGTGACTTGGCATGTTTCTCCTTGGATTTATCCTGTATGGGACTTGCTGCATTTCCTGGACTTGATTGACTATTTCCTTTCTCATATTAGGGAAGTTTTCAACTATAATCTCTTCAAATATTTTCTCAGTCCCTTCCTTTTTCTCTTCTTCCTCTGGGACACCTATATTTCAAATATTGGTGCATTTAATGTTGTCCCAGAGGTCTCTGAGACTCTCCTCAATTCTTTTCATTCTTTTAACTTTATTCTGCTGTGGTAGTTATTTCCACTATTTTATCTTCCAGGTCACTTATCCGTTCTTCTGCCTCAGTTATTCTGCTGTTGATTCCTTCTAGAGAATTTTAAATTTCACTTATTGTTGTTCTCCATTGTTTGTTTGCTCTTTAGTTTTTCTAGGTCCTTGTTAAACGTTTCTTGTATTTTCTCCATTCTGTTTCCAAGATTTTGCATCATCTTCACTACCATTACTCTGAACTCTTTTTCAGACAGACTGCCTGTTTCCTCTTCATTTGTTTGGTCTGGTGGGTTATTATCTTGCTCCTTTTCTGCTACATATTTCTCTGTCTTCTCATTTTGCTTAACTTACTGTGTTTGGGGTCTGCTTTTCACTGGCTGCAAGTTCGTAGTTCCTGTTGTTTTGGTGTCTGCCCCCAATGGATAAGGTTGGATCAGTGGGCTGTGTAGGCTCCCTGGTGGAGAGGACTGGAGCCTGTGTTCTGGTGAATGAGGCTGGATCTTGTCTTTCTGATGGGCAGGACCATGTCCAGTGGTGTGTTTTGGTGTGTCTGTGAACTTAGTATGATTTTAGGCAGCCTCTCTGCTAATGGGTGGGGTTCCTGTCTTGCTATTTGTTTGGCATGGGATGTCTAGCACTGGAGCTTGCTGGTCATTTAGTGGAGCTGGGTCTTAGCATTGAGATGGAGATCTCTGAGAGAGCTCTTGCCAATTGGTATTACGTGAGGCCAAGAGGCCTCTGGTGGTCGAATGCCCTGAACTCAGCTCTCCCACTTCAGAGGCTCAGGTCTGACACCTGGTCAGAGCACGAAAATCCTGTCTGCCGAACGGCTGTGTTTTGAAGAACCAGACGTTCAGGGGCATAATTTATTGACACTGATAGGTATGAACTGATTTGGCCACAATTCGTAAAGGCACAATTCCCTTCAGACTCTCCTCATGTGCACAAGAGCAAATGCTTTACTCTGAGGCATCAGAACAAATGAGCGGATGTTGATGAGTTTGTTGCCTCCAAACTCTGGAACTCCACACTCCAGAGGCCCTTCTTTGGACGTGCTGCCTCTCCCCTTCCGAGCAGGTCCTAACGTTTTAGGAATAACCCTTTGAAGAGCTAATTTATTGGGATACCAGCCTCAGGGCAGCCAAGCCACAGCTCTCAAACTTGTGTGCTGTCTCTCGCTTCACCCTGTGTTTTCTTTTTTTTCTTTTCTTTGTTTTTTTTTAACATCTTTATTGGGGTATAATTGCTTTACAATGGTGTGTTAGTTTCTGCTTTATAACAAAGTGAATCAGTTATACATATACATATATCCCTATATCTCTTCCCTCTTGCGTCTCCCTCCCTCTCACCCTCCCTATCCTACCCCTCCAGGCAGTCACAAAGCACAGAGCTGATCTCCCTGTGCTATGCGGCTGCTTCCCAATAGCTATCTACCTTACGTTTGGTAGTGTATATATGTCCATGCCTCTCTCTTGCTTTGTCACAGCTCACCCTTACCCCTCCCCATATACTCAAGTCCATTCTCTAGTAGGTCTGTGTCTTTATTCCTGTCTTACACCTAGGTTCTTCATGACTTTTTTTTTTCTTAAATTCCATATATATGTGTTAGCATATGGTATTTGTCTTTTGCTTTCTGACTTACTTCACTATGTATGACAGACTCTAGGTCTAGCCACCTCATTACAAATAGCTCAATTTCGTTTCCTTTTATGGCTGAGTAATATTCCATTGTATATATGGGCCACTTCTTCTTTATCCATTCATCCAATGATGGGCACTTAGGTTGCTTCCATCTCCTGGCTATTGTAAACAGAGCTGCAGTGAACATTTTGGTACATGACTCTTTTTGAATTATGGTTTTCTCAGGGTATATGCCCAGTAGTGGGATTGCTGGGTCATATGGTAGTTCTATTTGTAGTTTTTTAAGGAACCTCCATACTGTTCTCCATAGGGGCTGTCCCAATTCACATTCCCACCACCAGTGCAAGAGTGTTCCCTTTTCTCCACACCCTCTCCAGCATTTAATGTTTCTACAGTTTTTGATGATGGCCATTATGACTGATGTGAGATGGTATCTCACTGTAGTTTGATTTGCATTTCTCTAATGATTAGTGATGTTGATCATTCTTTCATGTGTTTGTTGGCAGTCTGTATATCTTATTTGGAGAAATGTCTATTTAGGTCTTCTGCCCATTTTTGGATTGGGTTGTTATTGAGCTGCATGAGCTGATTGTATATTTTGAAAATTAATCCTTTGCCAGTTGCTTCATTTGCAAATATCTTCTCCCATTCTGAGGGTTGTCTTTTGGTCTTGTTTATGGTTTCCTTTGCTGTGCAAAAGCTTTGAAGTTTCATTAGGTCCCATTTATTTATTTTTGTTTTTATTTCCATTTCTCTAGGAGGTGGGTCAAAAAGGATCTTGCTGTGATTTATGTCAGAGTGTTCTGCCTATGTTTTCCTCTAAGAGTTTGACAGTATCTGGCCTTACATTTAGGTCTTGGAATCCATTTTGAGCTTATTTTTGTGTATGGTGTTACGGAGTGATCTAATCTCATACTTTTAAATGTACCTGTCCAGTTTTCCCAGCACCACTTACTGAAGAGGCTGACCTTTCTCCACTGTACATTCCTGCCTCCTTTATCAAAGATAAGGTGACTATATGTGCGTGGGTTTATCTCTGGGCTTTCTATCCTGTTCCATTGATCTGTCTTTCTGTTTGTGTGCCAGTACCATACTGTCTTGATTACTGTAGCTTTGTAGTATAGTCTGAAGTCAGGAAGCCTGATTCCTCCAGCTCTTTTTTTCGTTCTCAAGATTGCTTTGGCTATTCGGGGTCTTTTGTGTTTCCATACAAATTGTGAAGATTTTTGTTCTACTTCTGTGAAAAATGCCAGTGGTAGTTTGATAGGGATTGCATTGAATCTGTAGATTGCTTTGGGTAGTAGAGTCATTTTCACAATGTTGATTCTTCCCATCCAAGAACATGGTATATCTCTCCATCTATCTGTATCATCTTTGATTTTTTTCAACAGTGTCTTATAATTTTCTGCATACAGGTCTTTTGTCTCCTTACGTAGGTTTATTCCTAGATATTTTATTCTTTTTGTTGCAATGGTAAATGGGAGTGTTTTCTTGATTTCACTTTCAGATTTTTCATCATTAGTGTATAGGAATGCCAGAGATTTCTGTGCATTAATTTTGTATCCTGCAACTTTACCAAATTCATTAATTAGCTCTAGTAGTTTTCTGGTAGCATCTTTAGGCTTCTCTATATATAGTATCATGTCATCTGCAAACAGTGACAGCTTTACTTCTTCTTTTCCGATTTGGATTCCTTTTATTTCCATTTCTTCTCTGATTGCTGTGGCTAAAACTTCCAAGACTATGTTGAATAAGAGTGGTGAGAGTGGGCAACCTTGTCTTGTTCCTGATCTTGGTGGAAATTCTTTCAGTGTTTCACCATTGAGGATGATGTTGGCTGTGGGTTTGTCATATATGGTCTTTATTATGTTGAGGAAAGTTCCCTCTATGCCTACTTTCTGCAGGGTTTTTATCATAAATGGGTGTTGAATTTTGTCAAAAGCTTTCTCTGCATCTATTGAGATGATCGTATGGTTTTTCTCCTTCAATTTGTTAATGTGGTTTAGATTGATTTGCATATATTAAAGAATCCTTGCATTCCTGGAATAAACCCCACTTCATCATGGTGTATGATCCGTTTAATGTGCTGTTGGATTCTGTTTGCTAGTATTTTGTTGAGGATTTTTGCGTCTATATTCATCAGTGATATTTGTCTGTTATTTCCTTTTTTTGTAGTATCTTTGGTTTTGTTATCAGGGTGATGGTGGCCTCACAGAATGAGGTTGGGAGTGTTCCTCCCTCTGTTATATTTTGGAAGAGTTTGAGAAGGATAGGTGTTAGCTCTTCTCTAAATGTTTGATAGAATTCACCTGTGAAGCCATCTGGTCCTGGGCTTTAGTTTGTTGGAAGATTTTTAATCACAGTTTCAATTTCAGTGCTCGTGATTGGTCTGTTCATATTTTCTGTTTCTTTCTGATTGAGTCTTGGCAGGTTGTGCATTTCTAAGGATTTGTCCAGTTTTTCCAGGTTGTCCATTTTATTGGCATAGAGTTGCTTGTAGTAATCTCTCATGATCTTTTGTATTTCTGCAGTGTTAGTTGTTACTTCTCCTTTTTCATTTCTAATTCTATTGATTTGAGTCTTTTCCCTTTTTTTCTTGATTAGTCTGGCTAATGGTATCTATTTTGTTTATCTTCTCAAAGAACCATGTTTTAGTTTTATTGATCTTTGCTATCGTTTCCTTCATTTCTTTTTCATTTATTTCTGATCTGATTTTTATGATTTCTTTCCTTCTGCTAACTTTGGGGGTTTTTTGTACTTCTTTCTCTAATTGCTTTAGGTGCAATGTTAGGTTGTTTATGCGAGATGTTTCCTGTTTCTTAACGTAGGATTGTATTGCTATAAACTTCCCCCTTAGAACTGCTTCTGCTGCATCCCATAGGTTTTGGGTCGTTGTGTCTCCATTGTCATTTGTTTCTAGGTATTTTTTGATTTCCTCTTTGATTTCTTCAGTGATCGCTTCGTTATTAAGTAGTGTATTGTTTAGCCTCCATGTGTTTATATTTTTTACAGATCTTTTCCTGTAATTGATATCTAGTCTCATAGTGTTGTGGTCGGAAAAGATACTTGATACGATTTTAATTTTCTTAAATTTACCAAGGCTTGATTTGTGACCCAAGATATGATCTATCATGGAGAATGTTCCATGAGAAAAATGTGTATTCTGTTGTTTTTGGATGGAGTGTCCTATAAATATCAATTAAGTTCATCTTGTTTAATGTATCATTTAAAGCTTGTGTTTCCTTATTTATTTTGGTTTTGGATGATCTGTCCATGGGTAAAAGTGGGGTGTTAAAGTCCCCTACTATTATTGTGTTACTGTAGATTTCCCCTTTTATGGCTGTTAGCATTTGCCTTATGTATTGTGATGCTCCTATGTTGGGTGCATAAATATTTACAATTGTTATATCTTCTTCTTGGATTGATCCCTTGATCATTATGTAGTGTCCTTCTTTGTCTCTTCTAATAGTCTTTATTTTATTTATTTATTTATTTATTTATTTATTTATTTATTTATTTATTTTATGGTACGTGGGCTTTTCACTGTTGTGGCCTCACCCCTTGCGGAGCACAGGCTCCGGACGTGCAGGCTCAGCGTCCATGGCTCACGGCTTAGCCGCTCCGTGGCATGTGGGATCTTCCCAGACCGGGGCATGAACCCGTGTCCCCTGCATCGGCAGGCGGACTCTCAAGCACTGCACCACCAGGGAAGCCCAATAGTCTTTATTTTAAAGTCTATTTTGTCTGATATGATAATTGCTACTCCAGCTTTCTTTTGGTTTCCATTTGCATGGAATATCTTTTCCATCCCCTTTCAGTCTGTATGTGTCTCTAGGTCTGAAGTGGGTCTCTTGTAGACAGCATATATAGGGGTCTTGTTTTCATATCCATTCAGCCAAGCTATGTCTTTTCGTGGGAACATTTAGTCCATTTACATTTAAGGTAATTATCGATATGTATGTTTCTATTCCCATTTTCTTAATTGTTTTGGGTGTGTTATTATAGGTCTTTTCCTTCTCTTGTGTTTCTTGCCTAGAGAAGTTCCTTTAGCATTTGTTGTAAAGCTGGTTGGGTGGTGCTGAACTCTCTCAGCTTTTGCTTGTCTGTAAAGGTTTTAATTTCTCCATCAAATCTGAATGAGATCCTTGCTGGGTAGAGTAATCTTGGTTGCAGGTTTTTCTCCTTCATCACTTTAAATATGTCCTGCCACTCCCTTCTGGCTTGCAGAGTTTCTGCTGAAAGATCAGCTGATAACCTTATGGGGATTCCTTTGTGTGTTATTTGTTGTTTTTCCCTTGCTGCTTTTAATATGTTTTCTTTGTATTTAGTTTTTCACAGTTTGATTAATATGTGTCTTGGCGTATTTCTCCTTGGATTTATCCTGTATCGGACTCTCTGTGCTTCCTACACTTGACTATTTCATTTCCCATATTAGGGAAGTTTTCATCTATAATCTCTTCAAATATGTTCTCAGTCCCTTTCTTTTTCTCTTTTGCTTCTGGAACCCCTTTAATTTGAATGTTGGTGCGTTTAATATTGTCCCAGAGGTCTCTGAGACTGTCTTCAGTTCTTTTCATTCTTTTTTCTTTATTCTGCTCTGCAGTAGTTATTTCCACCATTTTATCTTCCAGGTCACTTATCCGTCCTTCTGCCTCAGTTATTCTGCTATTGATCCCATCTAGAGTATTTTTCATTTCATTTATTGTGTTGTTCATTGTTGTTTGTTTCATCTTTAATTCTTCTAGGTCCTTGTTAAATGTTTCTTGCATTTTGTCCATTCTATTTCCAAGAGTTTGGATCATCTTTACTATCATTATTCTGAATTCTTTTTCAGGTAGACTGCCTATTTCCTCTTCATCTGTTAGGTCTGGTGGGTTTTTATCTTGCTCCTTCATCTGATGTGTGTTTTTCTGTCTTCTCATTTTGCTTATCTTACTGTGTTTGGGGTCTCCTTTTTGCAGGCTGCAGGTTCGTAGTTCCCGTTGTTTTT
>NW_021703785.1:18387499-18410755 GCF_005190385.1 Monodon monoceros | reverse complement strand
GCCTGCTTCCCACTACTATCTACCTTCGTTTTGGTATGTATATATGTCCATTCTCTCTCTTGCTTGTCCAGCTCAACCTTACCCCTCCCCATATACTCAAGTCCATCTCTATAGGTCTGTTGTCTTTATTCCTGTCTTACCCCAAGGTTCTTCATGACATTTTTTTTTTTTGAATTCCATATATATGTGTTAGCATATGGCATTGTCTTTCTCTTTCTGACTTACTTCACTCTGTATGACAGACTCAGGTCTATCCACCTCATTACAAATAGCTCATTTCGTTTCTTTTTATGGCTGAGTAATATTCCATTGTTATATGTGCCACATCTTCTTTATCATTCATCTGATTATGGAAACTTGGGTTGCTTCCATCTCCGCTATTGTAAATAGAGCTGCAATGAACATTTTGGTACATGACTCTTTGAATTTTGGTTTTTCTCAGGTATAATGCCCAGTAGTGGGATTTGCTGGGTCATATGGTAATTCTATTTGCAGTTTTTTTAAGGAACCTCCATACGTTCTCCATAGTGGCTGTACCAATTCACATTCTCCCACCAGCAGTGCAAGATGTTCCCTTTTTCTCCAAACCCTCTCCAGCATTTATTGTTTCTAGATTTTTTGATGATGGCCATTCTGACTTGTGGAGATGATATCTCATTGTAGTTTTTGATTTGCATTTCTCTAATGATTAATGATGTTGAGCATTCTTTCATGTGTTTGTTGGCAGTCTGTATATCTTCTTTAGAGAAATGTCTATTTTGGTCTTCTGCCCATTTTTGGATTGGGTTGTTTGTTTTTTTGTTACTGAGCTGCAATGATGCTTTATAAATTTTGGAGATTAATCCTTTGTCAGTTGCTTCATTTGCAAATATTTTCTCCCATTCTGAGGGTTGTCTTTTGGTCTTGTTTATGGTTTCCTTTGCTGTGCAAAAGCTTTGAAGTTTCATTAGGTCCCATTTGTTTATTTTTGTTTTTATTTCCATTCTCTAGGAGGTTGGTCAGAAGGTCTTGCTGTGATTTATTTCATAGAGTGTTCTGCCTGTGTTTTCCTCTAAGATTTTTGATAGTTTCTGGCCTTACATTAGGTCTTTAATCCATTTTGAGCTTATTTTTGTGTATGGTGTTAGTAGGGAGTGATTAAAGCTCATACTTTTACATGTACCTGTCCAGTTTTCCCAGCACCACTTAATTGAGAGGCTGTCCCTTTCTCCACTGTACATTCCTGCCTCCTTTTCAAAGATAGGTGACAATATGGGCGTGGGTTTTATCTCTGGGCTTCTATCCTGTTCCATTGATCTGCTTTCTGTTTTGGTGCCAGTACATACTGTCTTGATTACTGTAGCTTGGTAGTATAGTCGAAGTCAGGGATCCTGATTCCTCCAGCTCCGTTTTTCATTCTCAGATTGCTTTGGCTATTCGGGGTCTTTTGTTTTCCTCCAACAAAATGTGAAATTTTTTTGTTCTAGTTCTGTGAAAAATGCCAGTAGTAGTTTGATAGGATTGCATTGAATCTGTAGATTGCTTTGGGTAGTAGAGTCATTTTCACAATTGTTGGATTCTCCATTCCAAAACATGGTATATCTCCCCATCTATTTGTATCATCTTTAATTTCTTTCATCAGTGCTTATATTTTCTGCATACAGTCTTTTTGTCTCCTTAGGGAGGTTTATTCCTAGATATTTATTCTTTTTTGCAATGGTAATGGGAGTGTTTTCTTCTTGATTTCAATTTCAGATTTTTCATCATAGTATATAGGAATGCCAGAGATTTCTGTGCATTAATTTTGTATCCTTGACTTTAACCAAATTCCTGATTAGCTCTAGCAGTTTCTGGTAGCATCTTTAGGCTCTCTATATCTAGTAATCATGTCATCTGCAAACAGGTGACAGCTTTACTTCTTCTTTTTCCCGATTTGGATTCCTTTATTTCCATTTCTTTCTCTGATTGCTGTGGCTAAAACTTCCAAAACTATGGCGAATAATAGTGGTGAGAGTGGACAACCTTGTCTTGTTCCTGATCTTATGGAAATGCTTTCAGTTTTTTCACCATTGAGGATGATGTTGGCCGTGGGCTGGTCATATATGGCCTTTATTTTGAGGAAAGTTTCCCTCTATGCCTACTTTCTGGAGGTTTTTTATCATAAATGGGTGTTGAATTTTGTCAAAAGCTTTCTCTGCATCTATTGAGATGATCATATGGTTTTCTCCTTCAATTTGTAATATGGTGCATCACATTGATAGATTTTGCTATATTGAAGAATCCTTGCATTCCTAGAATAAACCCCACTTGATCAGGTGTATGACCCTTTTTAATGTGCTGTTGGATTCTGTTTGCTATGTATTTGTTGAGGATTTTTGCATCTATGTTCATCAGTGATATTGGCCGTAGTTTTTCTTTCTTTGTGACATTCTTGTCTGGTTTTGTATCAAGGTGATGGCCTCGTAGAATGAGTTTTGGGAGTGTTTCCTCCCTCTGCGATATTTTGGAAGAGTTTGAGAAGGATAGATTGTTACCGTCTTCTGTAGTGCTTGATAGAATTCGCCTGTGAAGACATTTGGTCCTGGACTTTGTTTGTTGGAAGATTTTTAATCACAGTTTTCAATTCATTGCTTTGTGATTGGTCTGTTCATGTTTTCTATTTCTTCCTGATTCATTCTTGGCAGTTGTGCCTTTCTAAGAATTTGTCCTTTTATTGGCATAGAGTTGCTTAATAGTAATCTCTCATGACTTTTGTATTCTCATAGTCAGTTTTATTTACGTCCCCTTTTTCATTTGTAATTCTATTGATTTGAGTCTTATCCTTTTTTTTCTTGATGAGTCTGCTAGTGGTTTATTCTATTTTGTTTATGTTCTCAAGAACAGCTTTAGTTTTATTGATCTTTGCTATTGTTTCCTTCATTTCTTTCATTTATTCTGGTCTGATTTTTGATTTCTTTCCTTCTGCTAGCTTTGGGGTTTTTTTGTTCTTCTTTCTCTAATTGGCTTGAGGTGCAAGGTTGGTTGTTTATTCGAGATGTTTCCTGCATCTTAGGTGTGCTTCTATTGCTATAAACTTCCCCCTTAGAACTGCTTTGGCTGCATCCCATAGGTTTTGGGTCGTTGTGGTCTCCATTGTCATTTGTTTTCTAGGTATTTTTTTGATTTCCTCTTTGATTTCTTCAGTGAATCACTTCATTATAAGTAGTGTACTGTTTAGCCTCCTGTGTTTGTATTTTTTACAGATCTTTTTCCTGTAATTGATATCTAGTCTCATGGCGTTGTGGTCGGAAAAGATACTGATACAATTTCATTTTCTTAAACTTACCAAGGGCTTGATTTGTGACCCAAGATATGATCTATCATGGAGAATGTTCCATGAGCACTTGAGAAAATGTGTATTCTGTTGTTTTTGGATGGAGTGTCCTATAAATATCAATTAAGTTCATCTTGTTTAATTATCTTTAAAGCTTGTGTTTCCTTATAGATTTTCATTTGGATGATCTGTCCGTGGGTGAAAGTGGGGGTGTTAAGTCCCCTACTATGAATGTGTTACTGTCGATTTCCCCTTTTATGGCTGTTTAGTATTTGGCCTTATGTATTGAGGAGCTCCTATGTTGGGTGCATAAATATTACAATTGTTATATCTTCTTCTTGGATCGATCCCTTGATCTTATTTAGTGTCCTTCTTTGTCTCTTCTAATAGTCCTTATTTTAAAGTCTATTTTGTCTGATATGAGAGTGCTACTCAGCTTTCTTTGGTTTCCATTTTGCATGGAATATCTTTTTCCATCCCCTTAATTTCAGTCTGTTGTGTCTCTAGGTCTGAAGTGGGTCTCTTGTAGAAGCATATATAAGGGTCTTGTTTTTGTATCCATTGAGCCAAGCTATGTCTTTTGTGGGAGCTTTAGTCCATTTACATTTAAGGTAATTATCGATATGTATGTTCCTATTCCCATTTTCTTAATTGTTTTGGGTGTGTTTATTATAGGTCTTTTCCTTCTCTGTGTTTCTTGCCTAGAAGTTCCTTTAGCATTTGTTGTAAGCTGGTTGGGTGGTGCTGAACTCTCTCAGCTTTGCTTGTCTGTAAGGTTTTAATTTCTCTCCATCAAATCTGAATGAGATCCTTGCTGGGTAGAGTAATCTTGGTTGCAGGTTTTCTCCTTCAATCACTTTAAATATGTCCTGCCACTCCCTTCTGGCTTGCAAGTTTTCTGCTGAGATCAGCTGATAACCTTATGGGGATTCCTTGTGTGTTATTTGTTGTTTTTTCCCTTGCTGCTTTTAATATGTTTTCTTTTGTATTAGTTTTTCATTCACAGTTTTGATTAATATGTGTCTTGGCGTATTTCTCCTTGGATTTATCCTGTATGGGACTCTCTGTGCTTCCTGGACTGATTAACTATTTCCTTTCCCATATTGGGAAGTTGTCTTTTTCAATAATCTTCTTCAATATTTCTCATTCCCTTTCTTTTCTCTTTTGCTTCTGGAACGCCTATAATTCGAATGTTGGTGATTTAAGTTGCCCAAGGTCTCTGAGACTGTCCTCACCCTCAAAAAAGCACAGGGAGATCAGCTCGGTGCTTTGTGACCACCTGGAGGGGTAGGATAGGGAGGGTGGGAGGGAGGGAGACACAAGAGGGAAGAGATATGGGAACATATGTATATGTATAACTGATTCACTTTGTTATAAAGCAGAAACCAACACACCATTGTAAAGCAATTATACTCCAATAAAGATGAAAAAAAAGCTAGATAATATTTATTGTTTATCTTTAATCTCACTGATGTAGCCCACGTGCTTAAAAAGTATTGTGCACTTAGTAGGTGCTCGATAAATGTTTAATAAATGAATGGATGTATAAAGCATTTTTTAATACTTCCTGGCACTTGTTTTCAATAAATAAATGATAAACAAAATTTTTAAAAAAGAAATGAAAATGTCATAAGAAAATAAAATGGAGATTCTAACCTAAATTCCAATAAATGTCTTCTCTGGTTGATTCAGTGTCATTCACTAAATAATGTGAGTATATCAGAGTCATAACAATTGCCAAGAGTCTTCAGTCATCCTTGCCTTGTGTCATAGGATGAAAATGAAAGAACTTAGAAATATGTATTATGTACAAGACTGTAGGCACTACTTCAGAGTCTGACCTAAATAAACATTAGAAGAATATATATGATTAAGACAGTTAAACTGTGTGCTTTTCTAAAATAATATGTATACTTAACACATAGCCAACAAATATAAAAAGGCACAATAAATAATTTCAAGTACAGTGGATAATTTGGTGGGAAACAATGTAGTAGTTTCTTCTATCTGGCAAATATTTGATCCTATTGCATTTGAGGAAATAGAAACATCCCCAAATACTACCTGTAGTCTTCTCCGTGAATTGTAATTTATTTTTTAACTACCATGAGACACGTGGCTACTCAGAAAGTACCTTAGTTCTGTAAGTAAAGGCCTACTTGATTAGTTTTACGCTGGCATTTCCCCACCTCCTATAGAGATAAGCATTGTGCTTTGTAGGTCTCATGCTGGATCTCCACAGTTCTGAGCAATCAACTGATATCCCAGGAAAATTCGGTTCTATACTTTGCTTCAAGGAGGTAGTGCCCTGTATGGAGGCGTAGAAAACAGTAGTTTTTTGTTTTATGATTCAAGAGTCCACCTGATGTAAAAGCCCACCTGAAATGGGCTTGCTATGAGTTATTGCATGATAAAGCAAATTACACTGTAACAGTGTGTATAGAGCTTGTATCTGCGAAAGCCAGGGGAAAGGTAACCACTGCCCAGCAAACATGGAAGCCCACAAGGCTAAGGGAATGGGTAGGTCCATATCTCAAGTCACAATTGTTCTGGGTTGTGAGAAAGGTTGTTAAGAAAAACTTGTTGTCATCATTTCTCTACTTGATGTCTTACACCTATTTATCCTACACCCTAAATTGATTGAAAATATGATCACTTTCTTGCATAATTATGGATATTACGTAGGGATTGGCGCCATGTGACTTGGAAATTTCCAGCAGCCCCACTTTTTGTGCCTAAAATACCAAGTAAAATCCATAGACCTGTGTGGTTTTTTTCCTCAGCTTAGTGAGAGCCAATTTTCCTTGAAATAACTCGTGAAATGATAGTCTAGGAACAAAGAGGAAATGATAACAGGGGAAGATGTACAACAATTTGCCACTCCCTTCCTAGTACCCAACTGCTATGCTCACAGAGGTTAGCAAACTACTACAAAGACAGGAAAACTGTGACATAGGCAAGTATAGCTTTTTCTTTCTCTAGAGAGGAAAATAACAGTCTCATTGACCTCGGCTCACCTGTTAGCACATCTCGGACTTACATCAGTGTACCAAAGGTGCAAAGATCCAGAAGTTACACTAGTTCTCTATTTCTCAGAATAGGAAAAAAACAACAACACACAGGGTTTAGAAGATGCAAGCAGTAGAGCAGAAAACAATGTGCTGTGTCTGTTACTCCCCAAAGGCCTGAATCTGTCTCAGAAATAAAGCTGCTAAGGTTGAGAGTTCTGTCCCTTCATTTTTAAAAGATAGATATAAAGGAGTTTTCTTTTTCACTCTTATCCTTTTATCTTTAGCATCATAGTCCAAACTGGGACTTGCTTTTCTGACTCATAGCAAGTTAGGGACCTCTTTTCTTGTTAGTCCATCTCATTGCCACATGAATGTTCTTCATATTCATAAAAGGAAATGAGTGAAAGTATTTTTCTTGTCTGTTAGAAATGAGTCATGACCTCATACACTGAAGTATGAAATATACAAAGTAAATTGCACTATGGTAGTGATTTGGCAGAATTGACTTTGTTATTCTTCTTTTCCTGCATAAGTGACCATAAAGAGCTTTTCTGCCATAGTGACTCTTTCTCATAAATCTTAGCTATGGGAGGTGTTCCATAATGTTTTTAAATGAACTCATAGATGTGGATGACAGTCATATCCCAACATGATATTTCCATAGAAGTATATTTCAGACAATGTTATGATATGAAGACAATAAGAAGATATTAGTCACAGTTCAGGGAATCCTTAATGGATATTGAGGAAAGATGTTGTGAACATATTAAATTTTCCTCAGAAGATGCAATTTGTAGTAATTCTGTGAAAAGCATTAATGATTAAAACGGTATGTGTCAGAGGCTGCTAATTAGAAAATGATTTCCTCTTCTTCCTGGGCCTACATTCTTTAGGCACTCATTGAAATTAGATATGGCCTTGTGACTGACTTCTATTCAGTAGGATGTGAGTGGAACTGAAGTGTGCTGCCTCTCAAACTGCCCATAGAAACCTCATGTGTGCAATGCTCCATACTCTTCCTCCATTTATTGCTCCTGAGAAGAGCAGACTCTCAAGACAGAAGGAACTGAGACATGAAGTAACGACATGGATGGAATCACTATTTAAGATTTCATGTGAGCAATAAATAAACTTCTATTGTTTGGGAATAATAAAAAAGACCTACAGAATATTATGTTTAGTGAAAGAAGTCAGAGGGAGAAAGACAAATACTGTATGATATCACTTACATGTGGAATCTGAAAAATAACACAAACAAATGTATATAGCAAAACAGACTCACAGATATAGAAAACAGACTGGTGTTTGGAAGAGGGGAGAGGGAATGGGGGCAAGTTAGGGGTACAGGATTAAGAGATACAAACCACTATATATAAAAATAGATAAGCAACAAGGATATATTGTACAGCACAGGGAATTACATATATTACATTTAATAGAGTATAATCTGTAAAAATACTAAATTACTATGCTGTACCCCTGAAACTAATAGAACATTGTAAATCAACTATACTTCAATTAAAAATAAATAATTAAATTTAAAAAGAAGTTTCAGATCTGATATGATGGACTAAGCTTCTACCAGAACATCCTTCCCATAGATAAAAAACTATAAACTTCTGACAAAATGCAACAAACCACTGTCTAAAGACCCTGGAGAGTGAACAAAACAGGCAAATTCTGTAGGGGAGTCAACTACTGAATCAGCAAACAACATGAGACAACATGCTCTAACTTGACACTCTATTATAGCTGATGCTGTTCATGGTAGCTAAAATTCTCATGGAAAATCCCCATCTTTCTAGCCTGAAAATAACAGATTACAGAATTCTGGAAAGTGAGAGGGGAATTTGGAAGAAAGGGAGACTGAGATGGGGAGCTACAAATTCTGTGTAAACGTCTGTGGCTGACCCTTGAATTATGCATGCACGTGGCACATTCAAAACAGTCCGGGTAAGAATAAAATAGCTGAGCTGAGAATTGAACTACAACCCAAGAGATTGTTTTTGTCTATGAAGTTAATTGTCTGTGAAACAAGAAATTAACACTCTTTGGAAGACTAACAGAATACAGAGCCTCCAAAACATAACATTCATGATGTTCAGGGTACAGTCTAAACTTCTTCAGCATAGAAAAGAGAGAAGAAAATGTGACCCGCCTAGAGAGGAAAGAATGATGGAAGAACAGCAAGATTATGTTAAAAATAATAATGAATGTAAAACAGGTTAATGCCATCTACTAACCTCAGTAATTAATATTAGTTTAATGAATACCCATTATACCTATTCATAAAGACTAAAAATTTCTTTTGTAGACAGACAAATGAGATGGATTCATCAAAAAGATTTCTTATAAACTAAGCTCAAAAATTAGAAACAAAGAAAGCAATCAACAAAATGAAAACGCAACCTTTGGATTAGGAGAAAATATTTGCAAACCATGTATCTGATAAGTGATTCATTTCCAAAATATATAAGGAACTCCTACAATTCAATAGTTTAAAAATTAATTAACCATATCACAAAATGGGCAAAGGACTTGAATACAGTCTCCTAAAAGAAGACATACAAATGACTAACAGGTACATGAAAAGATGCTCAACATCACTCATCAGCAGGAAAATGCAAATCAGTGAGATATCATCTCCCTCCTATTAGAATGGCTATCGTCAATAATACAAGAGCTAACAAGTGTTGGCTAAATGTGCAGAAGAAGGAACTTTTGTGCACTATTGATGGGAATGTAAGTTGGTGCAGCCATTATGGAAAACAGTATGAAGTGTCCTCAAAAGGTTAAAAAGAGAACTTACCATATGATACAGCAATCCCATTCCTGGGTATACATCCAAAAGAATTGAAATTAGGATCCCACAGAGATATCTACAATCCCTTGTTCACTGCAGCATTATTCACAATAGCAAAGATATGGGAACAACCCAAATGTCCACTGACACATGAATGGATAAAGGAAATGTGGTATATACATATAATGGAATATTATTCAGCCTTAAAAAAAGAAAATCCTACCATCTGTGACAACATGAATGGACCTGGAAGACATTATGCTAAGTAAAATAAATCTATCACAGAAGGATAAAAACTACATGATTCTACTTATATGAGGTATATAAATAGTCCAATTCATGGAAACTGAGAATATAATCGTGGTAGCCAGGGGATAGAGGGTGAGGGAAATAGAGAATTGTTTTAAAAAACTCTTGTACTAAGCTCAAAAAATGACAAAAGCTCACTTCTAACATGCCTGAAACAAATAAATAAAGAAGACCAAAAATGAGACTGACAATATAATTTTTTATGCAAGAAGAGATGGATTATATCATATTAAAACTATCACTTGTTGAAGGTCTAATATATTCCAATCACTGTTAAGTGGTTTGGGCAGGCAATAGAATATTATAACTTAAAAAAATTCAGTCAGTGAATGTGTCTATAAGATTTACTAATTTTATCACGATCTCATATGTATAATAGCATGAAAAAAACACAATGTCTTTTAGGGTTCAATGGAGGAAAATAGAAATTCCTCTAAGTATTTCCATATTGAAAGAGATTGGTTATGAGGAATTTGATGCTTACAAACTTATTAGAAGTGTTAGATGAACAAAATTCACAGGGTTGCTGTTAGATTTCAACTCATGCCACTGCAGTTGTGAAAGATTATAAAACTGCTGCTGTTACCCAGAGGTGAGAAAACCTCCTGACATAACTGCCAACTTCCCAACTGCCCACAGCCCTAAATCTGGGAACCAGGTAGTGCAGCACTGAGTTCAGCTCCTGTCAAATTTTTCTGTGGAAGTCTACGTATCAGCTACCACCACTGAAGGAGGAAAAACCACTTCTGCATCCCTTCACCTTTCCAGTCTTGCATAAGTAAATCTCAATGGCCAAACCTAAACCATACCCAAGACCTGGCAGCAAGAGAGTCAGAGTCTGGGGAATATAGTTTCAAGACTTCTAGCCCCCATAAAAAAGATGAAAATGCAGAATGATTGAGAAAGGATCGAGAATTCAGTCCACAGACAAAACCTAGCACTAAAACTAATTCACAGGACTACTGTAAACACAAAATGGGATGAAACATATGACAAGGCCATCAAAAATACTCTCTCTCTTTCCCTTCTCATAACTACAAATATCTGGGTTCCCAGATGAATCTTACAGTGTAGCCTTAAAATCTGGTTTTATCTACAGAATTCATGGGATGATGTTCCTAGCTCATAGGAGAAAAAGTTCTTGTGAGGAACCTGGAAGGAGGACCAAGTTCTTCTGAAAAACCTGGAAGGTGAGGAAGGAATAAGACTATATGAACTTTATCCCCCAGACAGGAAGTCGATTTGATTCACTGGACTAAGAACTGAAATGAAAAGGACAGTTTTGGGAAATGGGCAACATTCAAGGAGCAAGTACTTGGCAAAGCTTTGGGATCTTTGGACAACTTTATTCTCATTATTTGGGGAAAGAGTTATTTTCTGTATTGCTACTGAGATTGACCCTAACACAATAAAAATAAAGGAATGTACAGCATTTGGCAGCTCAAAGGTTCTACATCTCGGGTAGCATCAGGAGGCAGGGAACCTGGAGCCTCATGGAACATCCTTGTAAAAAGCAGAGCCACTGCAAGATGCTTTGTAGCAAAAGCACTGCAAGATGAGGCAGGAAATATCAACAAGTTATTTGACATGATAGAGGAACATAAAGTGCTGGTCATGGGTACATGAAAACCCCCAGAGACATTCATAAGGAAATTTTAGGGGAGGAGAGCAGCCAAGACCCTACTTTTGTTCAGATGGCAGGTAATGAGACAGCAATATAAAGACATTCATTTTAACATGATTATTCTCCATGAGTCATATAAACTCTAGATCTTTGGAGATCTGGACTACACCCGTAAGGACTTGGCTCAATTTCTGTCTTTTCTCTTACCTGATATTGAGCACATATACTTCTGTACACAGTTGGGACCAAGTCCTTGTGGTATGACCTAGAGTTACAGCATTAAACCTTTCTTAAACTCTTGCTGGAGAATTAGACAAATTTCTTTAGCTTCTGAGGAGAAAATATCCTTTCCCAGTGAGCTTAGGAAGAAAGCCCAAAAGAAGGTGCAGTAAAATAATAATTTCTATTTAAATATGTGAAAGAAGAAATAGACGTAAAGTTCTGGAGGGGAGGCAAAGGCTACGACCACTAATAAGCAGTATTTCCTCTGTGTCCCCTGTTCTTCTGGAAGGGCTTTGTTGTTCTGATTTAAAGTCAAGCCAACAGTGTGAGTAGTAATTCTCCTATTCAGTTTTACTCTCTTTGAGGTAGTCACTCTTATAATCCGCATTTTACAAGTGAGGAAACGGTCTCAGAAAGGTTAAGTAGCTTGTCCAAGTACTCTATGCATGTTACAAATTACATTCTTCCCAGAAGCATTGAACTGAATATATAAGCTCTTCTGACTCCTAAATTATAGGAAAATGTACTTAATATCAGATATGATTCCTTTCTAGAAAATGTAGAGGATTTTAATCTGCATTGCTTTATTATTACCATTATATAATTATTATTAGATAATAATCATAATCTATCAAGTTGATATATGTAGAAGGTGAAATTACTTCATAACTCTAATCCTGAAGCAAAAACCATTCAACAAATTGATATATATCCTTCTGGGTAAATGTATATGTTTTAATTTACAAATACTATGTCTATATAGCTATGCCATTTCCCCCCTTAACCAACCTCCTTATGAGTTGAATTGTTTCTAGTTTTTTGCTCTTTCAAATGATGCTGCAATTGATTTTGAAATTTCGTCTAAGGAATCAATTTATATATGAAATACTTATTGCATCTTCAATTACTGTGTATTCATAAAAGGGCATATCTCTTCCCTAAACTCCAGGAATAAGAGTAAAATATTGGTTATTTAGTAACCAGGAGTTTTCCTGCAAATAACCAATAAGTAGACCCACAAATTACTACTTACCTTAATGACTGAAATAAGGCAAAAATCTCTGGATGACCTACAGAAAAAGGAAAAATTGGAGAGTGAAAGTACTGAAAAAAGCACTTGTGTGATTGATTTCTGTGTCTCTAATGGACAAAAATTCTTTAATTAAATTTGTTATAAATGGATTTAAATTATTGTTTCTACTGAAATCCAACCTCTCTAGTTATATGAATAATTTTATAAAGGTTCCAATGATGTAGCAACGTCCTGGTCAGTTCCCCCCATCTGGCAATTAAGTTTAACACGTTTCCTAGAATTAAATTCTTATAACAATTGCAGAGGTAGAAGAAAAGATGAGATCCAGTAAAACAGATCTACTAGGTGAAAACATTTTCTAGAATAGGCTAATAATAATAAAATAATATTATATATTCCCAAAGGGTTTTTCTATATCAATTTTTCTATCACACCTAACAGATTATGAAAGTTTCTGTCTTCTTTGGGAGAATCACTTTCAGGGTCTATGTATACCTACAAGATATACAAATCTCAAAAACCACATGACCAAAGGCACACTGGAGCCAATCTAACTACTCTGTGAATTGTCAGAGTAAGAGGATCAGATACGAGAGAGAGAATACAAGGACAAGTAAATGCACAGTTGGATGAATAAATGAGATAAATGGATAGATATTTTACATTGAATACTTATATATTCTGTGCAATATATATGGGCTTTACATAAATTATCCTTCTTAACCTTTATAAGAATCCTAAGAACTAGGCATCTTGATTGAGATGTGGAAGTTGAGGCTTAAAGCTGAATTGCCCCAGATCTTGCTCTTAAGAAAAGTCACTCCCAGGATTCAACCTTGAAATTTGAAAACACAGACACTCACTCATTCATTCAATATAGTTGGGTGACTATGACATGCCAGCTCCATTCTAGGCATCACAGATCAAGCAGGGAACAAAACAGACCGAATCTCTGCTCTCATACCGTTTATATTCTACTAAGGAGAAGAGACAGAAATGTACATGTGTAATGTATCAGGAGCTAATAAACAGGATGAAAAAAGTAAAACCAAGGTGAGGGAAGATATCATGAAGGCAGGGAGTCTAAGATAATTTTTGAGAGGAAAGGGAAACGTTTGAGCAGAGGCTGGAATGAAGTACAGCACCGCCATCCATCAAGCGGGTGGGTGTTTGCTGGATGTGTGAAGAAAACTGCAAGATCGGTTCTGACTAAAGAGGAGTCAGCTGGGGGTGTTACTGGAGCAAGGGTGTTAGGAGGGGAAGCAGAGAGGTTATCAGGGAAAAAGCACACAGTCCTTCATCTGGCGTTTTATTCTACGTGACACAGAAGCCATTGGAGAACTCTTCCAAAAGAGGTGGCAGGGTCTACTCCAGGGTTGTAGGATAACTGACAGCCGTGGGAAGAACTGATGGTGGGGAGGCAAAGAAGAAGAAACCAGTAGGAGAGTGATTCTCAACCCTATCAAGCCCAGTGCATTTTTTTAAATAAAAAATATTAATAGTGCCCTCTTTACAATTCTAAATAAATCTAACCTACCAATACAACTGATTAGCAAAAGAAATCAACACTTAGAATAATACAGAATTTCAAAAGCCCTATTTTTAATACCAAACATCAATAAATGAAAAATAATTTATTTGAAAAATTATGTATTTCAATGTGTCTTTTCCTGCAAGACGACATTAGAAAACAGCGACTAAGGATCAGATTTTGACACCCATTTGTATGCCTGCTGTAAATGTGAAAGCTAAAAGAGCTGACCAGTGTTTTATACTGGCAACTCAAAGACCAAGAACAGCACAGCCAATGACGATGTCATTTTCTGAGATGATGAAAAAATCCTAATAGTTTAAAACAACACTAAATGTAACATTCCTTCAATTTACACAACAGGCACATTCCTGGAAAATTCCTATACATTAAAACAAAAACAAAAACCCACTTTGTATTTATAAATAAAATGGAATTCGATTCTAGGCTCAGGAATGACCATGAATGTGAGACATTGAAAAGGAAAGCAGGATGGAGGATAATTCATTTTTTCTGGAGGACTGTTCTGTGTGTTGAAGGGCATCTAGCATCACTGGCCCCTGCCCATTAAAGGCCTAATGTCTTCTTCAACCCCTCTGACTAAGGAACATGGCTCTACATGTTTTGAAAATGCTTCAAAATATTTTGATAATACTCACATTGGGAATCACTGACTCTGGAGACTAAAGCAAAAGGCAGGTGAAAAAAGACAGTGCAAGTGGTTAAAAGTAGCAGATTCAGGATGTGAAGTTAGACATTTCAGGATTTGCCAATGATCGGATGTGGGGTGTGAGGGAAACAGAGGAGTCGAGGATGATTCCAGGTATTCCAGCTTGAGAAACTTGGAGAATGCAGTTGCCACATCCAGAGACAAAAGCTGTCAATCACTATAATTTCATCATTTCTTCACGTGTGATCACTATGAGACTCCTGGGAAGGCCTCTTGTGACCAAAATACTTCTTCACCAATACTTAGTGACTGGAAATATAGGGGCCTTGTTAATTATGACAAACGGCTTCTAAAACTAGAGTAAATTAGATTAAAAATTTCCGCAATAACCTTCCTGTAATATTTAGTAGAAGTAAGAACATCAAGGGGATGCATATTTTAATGGGAAAGAATTAAAATGGCTGGATGTGTACTTCCAAAGGAAAACCAACCAGTCTGGTTAAGGTGTGCATGAGGACTATGAATAGAAACTGAAAGTGGGGTTGAAAATGTGCAAAGGGGGCTTCCCTGGTGGTGCAGTGGTTGAGAGTCTGCCTGCCGATGCAGGGGACACGGGTTCGTGCCCCGGTCCGGGAAGATCCCATGTGCCGTGGAACGGCTGGGCCCGTGAGCCATGGCCGCTGAGCCTGCGTGTCCGGAGCCTGTGCTCCACAACGGGAGAGGCCACAACAGTGAGAGGCCCGGGTACCGCCAAAAAAAAAAAAAAAAAGAAGAAAGAAAAGAAAATGTGCAAAGGAAGGGAGAAGTGGCTGGAGGGGGATAACAAATTTTGTTGGCCTCATTATTTTGCCTAAGACCGATCATAGTCAGTAATGGCCATAGTCATGGCCATCTGCCATATGACAGCTAAGTTTCACTGAGCACCAACCCGTCTCCAATGCAAGAAAAATAACTAGGTTGACTTCAAGTCAAGAAAAATAAGGAAACGTATCTCAGTTTCCCCGAGCCTGAGAACAGACAGGACTGCCATCCACCTCATAAGGGCAGCAGGATATCGTCACAGGCTGCTGTAAATCATGACATATTTGCCCATGAATCCACAGTGGGTATCTTTCCCCTTTAGATCAAAGGAGTTTACTAAATTATTTCCTTGACCCGCCCACCTTCCCTGACCAAACTACTAACATACCAAAGGAAAGAAGATAAGCCCAGGGGAGTCTTTCTGCGTCATTATCATACCCCATCCCCCAAAGTCATATTTCTCAATGTAAATTTGAATAAGAGAGAAGAACAGAAGTCAATGTTTTAATTTCAGTGTTATCTCAGTCCTTCCACATACAGAATACTCTCCAATAATCCATGGTATTATTTCTCGGGACACTTGAAAAGAAAATCTGCTTTCCTTTCATTTTCACTGGGTCAGTGTGATTTACACAACAATATTGGTTGCAAAAAGGGGACTGGCTGGTGAGACAACTCTGGGCTTGAATCAGCTAAAATGAAAAACAGAAAAAGATGTATGATATTACCCTCTATCAAACACGGAAAATGTGTGATTTTGCAAGGGTCTACATCCTGCACTACTGTTTGACAAGCTTGATGCTGAACTGCATTAAATATTAATTTGTATAATGCAGTAGTCATATAAACGAGGCTTAAAACACAGCAGGGGAAATTGCAATTTCTTACTGTTAAGACTGTGGTTACAGTCTTCTGGTACCTCACGCTGTCATCCTACTTAGTAGATTGATGTTTATTTTCCCAGCACACACTGACTGCCATCAATAGCATTACTAACTTGTCTACTGTTATGTTGCCCTCAGAAGTAGTAAATCTTGCCAACCAAGAAAGGGTCTTTAGATTCAAGAGATACTCGTAATCTCCTGACATGAATTTAATAAAAATTCAGAAATGACATGTGAACGCCTGTTTCTGGCAAACAGTTTATGTTAAACCTCAGCACAGCTTTGGTCTTGATCTATAACTCATTTTATGATGTAGGTCCTGGGATAACTTAACTTCAAATGTTATTTTCCTTTGTTTGCACCTGTGTAGTCTGTACCAATGCATGTGTCAGCTCTCTCCTAAGTCTCACTAAAAAAGGGTATTTGACAAATAGGCCCATTCACCCTTTCCCTGAGTCATTCCCAGTTTACGCTTTAATCTTCTTGTTCTTGTCATAAGTCGTGAAACTATTAGTTTGATTCCATTTTTCCAGAACACAACATCATTCTATAAAAACTACAGCCACTGCAAACATAGTATTTAAAGGCAATTTCTTTCCTCCTTTTTTGTTTTGTTCCACCCGTCTCCTTTATTCTTGGCGCTCAATATATATGCACATCCATACAGATACCTCTCACTACACACCCTCTCCAGAGACTTGCCTCAGGCATGCTTCTGTGAAAGCTCCTCTGTAGACCTTCAACTAATGAATAGCAAGAAAATGTCACCCAGCAGGAGATGGTTACAAAGTTGACAGGACATGGTGTGCTGTCCTATTTCTCCACCTTCTCCCATATATCTGCCCTGGCCAAATGTAGCCTTTTTTGATCTTCACTTCTGTTTTAGAAGTAATCTCAAAGTCTGGGGCTCAGTCCTATCTCGAACTTAAGCAAAGAGGAAGAACAGAGAACACGTAGAGAATTCCAGAAATTTTTTCAGAGAAAAGAGGTTACCTGATGTCCTTGTTTAAAACCATATTTATTTTGCATAGATAGGAAAGGAGAGGAGCAGGAAGGGAATTCTGGAATTAAGGACATTGAAAATGTGTAATGAGTGAGAAACTCCTCATGAATTGCCTAATTCCACCTGGATTTAGAAGGATCAGAGGTGTGCTCTCTCTTTTTGGCGAAGTTCCACCTTAAAGTTACCAGATGACTATAGTAACTCCTACTTTCAATTTCCCTAGAGGAAAAAAATACCTGCTTTATTCCACCTGTCATTTCACATTCTCACCTAGAGTTTTGCACTGATTAAAGATAACATATTTTGCTAACTCATCCCATTTCTGCAAATGCCTGTCCCACAGAAATATTATATGATGCTGAGCAGTGGGTCTGAGCCACTGTGCACTCCTGAGCAAGAGACACTCTAAAGACTGAAGGTTGAGGTAGCTCCTCCTTTCTAAAAGCTCCCTGGAGATGTTGATGGTCATTTATATCTTCTGTTGAAAATTACTAATACAAATGTTTCTGTGCTGTACAGATTTAAAAATTTTAAATTAGATTAAATATTTCTGCATTTCTTGCCATTTTATTGCACTTTTTGTAGAAACAAAATTCCCCCAATACTAAGACTCTTATTTATTTGAAATAATTTGCTATCATTATTCCCTCAAAGAAAAAATTGCCTATTTTGATGTCATCTCAAACAAATTCCTCCTAGATATAAAACTGGAGTTAGAAATTCAAAGGCCACGTTGGAAGTTTTAATCATCTTAACCGAGGAATCTAGAGCTGACTGGTAAATCTTCCCATGATAGCCTGTGACATATACTAATCACAGGCCACTGGCTCAGTGGACATTCGATAAATAACAATTGATGAAGTTGAAAATGTGTTGCTCTAAGTTGACTCTCTAGCTTTAAATAATCACTTTCAAAACTGCACCTTAAAAATGTCATGAGCATAAAGAATATTTATGAGTGACGGGTCTCTTCATCCCTTCCAAACAAGTGATTTAGTTCCAGCAGACAACTGTGGGTCTCTGTATCTGGGTTTTCATTTTCAAAGTCCAATATAAGAATAAGAAAATGCCTTATATATGCATTACTACTGTCAATCAGAAGACTGAGTTAAAATTTAAATAATAAAAATAATTACACCTATATTGGAAAAGACTGAAAGAAAATAAATCAAGAAACGTGAGCTGGCGAAATAATTTAAATAAAGGAATAAAGTTAGAAATACTGACATTAAAGACATAGAAAAATGGAAAATGCTTTGTGAGAGTGGCAACAAAGGAGTGGATAGTCACAACATATTCACACTGGTATCTGAATTAAGGACTGCAACTCATAAATATTAATCGGAAAAGGAAGTTTGGGTTACAGTACAGGAAAAATTACTTAATTTTAGCCGTAATAAAACACTCGGACAATTTATAAAATTAAGTTATGAAATCTTCTTATTAAAAATACCTTAAGGATACATTTAAGAATGATTACAATAGTTCAGCCAGTTTGCTATAAATATAAGCAGAGCCTCCGACTTCAAAATCTGAATTTCTAGGCCTTCTCCTGCTCTGGAACTGCTTGTCAGCCGGCCTTCTTTAAAATCAAGTAAGGCCTCCATTTCTTTATTCTACTAGCAAATTAGTATATTTTTTTAACAACAAAATAAGATTTAGAAATAGTATTTCTCCCTGAAATCGCTGAGAATGTTAATAAATGATTAGATGTGTTGTGTGTCTATTCCACAACTCACTTCAATGATTATCACAATGATTGCATTAGAAAATAACCAGCCTAGTATCATATAAGGGGAGAAAAGGAAATACATATTAAATGCCTACTGATCAACAGTAAAATCTTTTAGTTTCTCTTCTACTCCACAGTGATTTCTAAATTAAATGGCATTCTTGATGATCTCTGATGTTCTAGATGATGACACATTTTTAGACTAATAGAGTTTTTCTCTTCCTATGAAATTCAACATCTAGATTATGTCAATTATTCCCTTTTTGGCATTCCAATATGGACTGTGGAAGAAATTGTTTCCTCCACATTGACACTGACTGTACAAAACAGGTAGCGGCCTCTACTTCAGGTATAAAAAAGAAGTACATATACGGAACATCTAACAGAGCAGTAGCAACAATGCTTATGTCAAAAGATTTACACACCTGGAGATTCAGTATCCAACTATTATTCAGAAGAGACTGAAAATGTGTATGAAAATGAAAGAGGTATTATTTAGGAAAAATTGAAATCAATAGGAAATAAACCTATAGCAATCAACAGCACAGAAAATGAAAGGAGTGCATGGAAACTCATTTGAAAACTATAACTTTTGTTAGCTGGGCAACAGCATTCCCTTAGGTTAGGAAATAGATTATTAACAAAACTCCAAAGCAGAACCCTAAAAAAAGTCCCATGATCAGTGTTGTCTTTTGGGTTCAAGATACCAATTTTAAAAACTGTTCTAATAATTTAAACAATTTCTGTGTTGTATCGGAAGATTTTTAATAATATAGTGTTATTATTATTAGTTTTATTATTATAGTGTTATTATGAGATTTATTATGGTGCTAACAATATTTCTTTTGAAAACAAAAGATTATCTAATTAAATGTCTTTCTAGGAAACTGCTTTCTGAAACCTCAGAACATTTTTATATTGATAAATCACATACTATGTTTCATATTAAGGCATTCTACTACACACACAAAGACACACAGACACAGACACACATACATACATACACACACACACACACACACACACACACACATATCACAGAAAACAGGGCTACCACATTATTTGTGCTTTACAATGTCCCTTCCCTGTTCCTCCAATGCCACGCTCCTATTTGTTAACTGTGCAAATAACTGAAATACTCTTTTTCGCACTCCTTGTCCACTTGGTAAAGTCACAGGCATCCTTCAAAATTCAGCTGAAGAGATTCTTTTTCTATGAAGCAAAACCTAAACACTTGACAACCACGGGCAGGATCGTGGACACCCCAACCCCCCTTCCATGGTTTCCTATACTCCTGTGATGTTTCCTGTAGGGTACTGAAATGTGTCATAGGAGAAGGCATGTAGAGAAAAGGAGAAAGACGGTTATCAGTTAGAATTCCAGATGTATGGCTTATGAATTATTAGCAGTTTAACTTTAATCAAAATATTTAATCTTCAGAGCTTCAGTTTCTTCCTCTTAAAGTGGAGCCTACCTTACAGGTTACACTAATGGTTAAGTGAGTTCATACATATAAAGCCCATTACACAGCATCTGTCCTGAGTAAACAAGAAAGGACAGTTGTCATGACAATGATGAGGATGAAGATGAGGCTGCTGACGTACCCTCACTAGGCTGTGAGGTCTTTGAATTTTTGATGATTTGAGGTAAACATGGGGATCTTATTATCTCCAGGGCCTAGGAACTACTACACTACGGATTATCAACAAATCTTTGTTAAATTTTAAAGCTATAAGTAGCTGCTCAGGATATGATGTGTAGCAAATATGAAAAAAAGTATAAGAGGACAAATAATTAAATACTACATATGGAAAGTAAACTTGATTTTACCTAGTGGTCGATAGGTAACCATTGACATATTTAAAACATGGAAATGACATGATAAGTATTACCATTTTAGAAATATAGGCAGCAGGCTGAAAAACAGATTGAATATATTTTTATTCTATGTATATAAATGGAAATATATATTTGTTTCAGCCATGAGTTCTCATGTCTATTACTGTAGACTATAGAAAAATTATGAAATTTTAATCATTATTTTAAAGAACATTTTGTTTGTATTCTTCTATTTCTTAACTACTGTTATATCTAGGATTTGCATCTTTTTACCTTGTATATTTTAAATCTCTGCCATATGTAATTTTTGTGAAGGTAAAAGATGAGGGAAATACATGTGAGGTTGAAAGTCCACTAAAATGCTTGTAAACAAATGTTAAAAGCTAAGTATTTTTTTTTAAAGCTGGGTAATTATAGAAAAATAATATAGAATTATAATAATTTTTTAGTTGCTCTTCACAGGGGAAGAAAACGTGACAAGACTAGAAAGGTCCCTTGGTAGATTAGCAGGGCATTAAACATTTCATTCACTTTTCTGCATTAGAAGATAAGAGTTATTAACTTTCATGCTTTTTGCTGCTTTTAATACTCTGTAGAACTATCATTGAGCCTCAGAGGCTATTTACCTTTCTTCACAATGTACACACGTGTCAATCTTTAAAGACTCAGAAAATCTGAACAACAAATCTTCTAAAGCAAATGACATAGTATTCTTAAGTGTATCAGTTTGCTAACATGTATTTAATCTTTCTTATTACTGTTATTTCCACAATAAAAGCAAAATGTCAACTGTGAGTTGGGCTTTAAGTAATCTTTAAAACTAGAAAAGTTAGTCATTCTTATAGAAAAATACCATTTTTATTAAAATATTAAGCATGAAATGTTTGACTGCAATCCATTGAGGTTGAATGATATCACTTTATCAAATTAACAATATTGCAATTAAACATGAAAGAAATCAAATAAAATTTATCTTATAAGCAAGTCTTCTATTGATGTACATTTTAATGATTCTCAATTATATAGCGTCCTTTGAAAAATAGGTGGTTAAAAAGCAATCTTGAGAAAGAAAAATGGAGCTGGAGGAATCAGGCTCCCTGACTTCAGACTATACTACCAAGCTACGGTCATCAAGACACTATGGTACTGGCACAAAAACAGAAATATAGATCAATGGAACAGGATAGAAAGTCCAGAGATAAACCCATGCACATATGGTCACCTTATCTTTGATAAAGGAGGCAAGAATATACAGGGGAGAAAAGAGAGCCTCTTCAATAAGTGGTGCTGGGAAAACTGGACAGCTACATGTAAAAGAATGAAATTAGAACACTCCCTAACACCATACACAAAAATAAACTCAAAATGGATTAAAGACCTAAATGTAAGGCCAGACACCATCAAACTCTTAAAGGAAAACATAGGCAGAACACTCTAAGACATAAATCACAGCAAGATCCTTTTAGACCCACCTCTTAGAGAAATGGAAATAAAAACAAAAATAAATAAATGGGACCTAATGAAACTTCAAAGCTTTTGCACAGCAAAGGAAACCATACACAAGATGAAAAGACAACCCTCAGAATGGGAGAAAATATTTGCAAATGAAGCAACTGACAAAGGATTAATCTCCAAAACATACAAGCAACTCATGCAGCTCAATATAAAAAAAACAAACAACCCAATCCAAAAATGGGCAGAAGACCTAAACAGACATTTCTCCAAAGATATACAGATTGCCAACAAACACATGAAAGAATGCTCAACATCATTAATCATTAGAGAAATGCAAATCAAAACTACAATGAGATATCATCTCACACAAGTCAGAATGGCCATCATCAAAAAATCTACAAACAATAAATGCTGGAGAGGGTGTGGAGAAAAGGGAACCCTCTTGCACTGTTGGTGGAAATGTAAATTGATACAGCCACTGGGGAGAACAGTATGGAGGTTCCTTAAAAAACTGCAAATAGAATTACCATATGACCCAGCAATCCCACTACTGGGCATATACCCTGAGAAAACCATAATTCAAAAAGAGTCATGTACTAAAATGTTCATTGCAGCTCTGTTTACGATAGCCAGGACATGGAAGCAACCTAAGTGTCCATCAACAGATGAATGGATAAAGAAGATGTGGCACATATATACAAAGGAATATTACTCAACCATAAAAAGGAATGAACCTGAGTTATCCGTAGTGAGGTGGATGGACCTAGAGACTGTCATACAGAGTGAAGTAAGTCAGAAAGAGAAAAAGAAAATGGTCAGAAGAACCTAGGGCAAGACGGGAATAAAGATGCAGACCTACTAGAGAATGGACTTGAGGATATGGGGAGGGGGAAGGATAAGCTGGGACAGAGTGAGAGAGTGGCATGGACATATATACACTACCAAACGTAAAATAGATAGCTAGTGGGAAGCAGCCGCATAGCACAGGGAGATCAGCTCCGTGCTTTGTGACCACCCTCCCTATCCCACCCCTCTAGGTGGTCACAA
>NW_021703785.1:18366027-18387399 GCF_005190385.1 Monodon monoceros | reverse complement strand
AGCATGGACATATATACACTACCAAACGTAAAATAGATAGCTAGTGGGAAGCAGCCGCATAGCACAGGGAGATCAGCTCCGTGCTTTGTGACCACCTAGAGGGGTGGGATAGGGAGGGTGGGAGGGAGGGAGATGCAAGAGGGAAGAGATATGGGGACATATGAATATGTATAACTGATTCACTTTGTTATAAAGCAGAAACTGACACACCAATGTAAAGCAATTATACTCTAATAAAGATGTTAAAAAAATAGGTGGTTAAGATCAAGAAAATGTGTCCTTACATAGCTATAATGTGACCATAATAATAAAATAATTATTTTATTATAGTTTCTTAGGAGATACAGGGTGGCTCCACCAAGAATGTAGAAATCAATGAAACAGATTACTCTCTAGGAGTCAATGAAAAGAGGAAGATGGATCAACTGTGCAGGACTAGAATCCTACATATTTAACTATATAAACATTGTGTCAATTAGGAGTACTTGTTAACCACAGGACCTGAAGGAAATAGTCAACAAGGCAAATGTGGTGCATGCGCATGTCACCACTGTATAGGAGAAGCAAGCTTGAAGTGGCCTAGAACCACCAACAGAGATAAATGTAGGTGGTTATGGCCAATGGATTTTAAATATTCTGGTCCCCAAAATAAAAAATATAATAAAAATTGATAACTTTTGCTCTTCAAAAGTTAATGTTTAAAAAAATGAGAAGACAAGTCATAGACTGGGAGGAAATACGTGCAAAATATATATGTAACAAAGGTTGTCATCAAGAATATATGAAGAATTCTTATAGCTCAATAATAAGATAACCCAATTTAGAAAAGGTCAAATAGACATTTCACTGAAGAAGATATATAAACGAAAATATGCACATGAAATGAAGTTTAACATCATTAGTAATTAGGAAAATGCAAAATAAAAATACAAAGAGATACCACTACACACCCACTAGAATGGGTAAAATCAAAAAGACTGACAATACACATTGTGGGCAAGGATGTGGAAAAAGTGTACCTCATGTATTGCTGATGAGAACGTGAAACAGTAAAACCTCTTTGATAAACAGCTTAGCAGCCTCTTAAATATTAAACATACACTTACCATATGGCCTACAAGAAATGAATTGTTTGCACAAAGACATACATGAAGGTTTACAGCATCTTTATTCATAGCCCAAAACTAGAAGCAACAAAAATAGATAAGCAACTGCTCAACAGATAAATATATAATAGTCATCCATATATTGGACTAGTACTCAGAAATATAAAGGAAAAAACTCCTGATGTATGCAACAGTATAAATGAATCACAAAGGTATTATATGCCAAATTAAAAACATCAGACACACACACACACACAAAAACTGATTTGACTTATAAGAAATTTCTAGAAAATGTAAAAATGGAAACAGAGAGCAAATCAGAAGTTATTAGGGACGAGGGATGGAAGTGAGGATGGGCAAATTGGCAGGAAGAAGCTTTTTAGGGATGATGAAAATGTTCTAAAATTAGATTTTAGTGATGGTTGCACAACTGTATAAATTCAGTAAAACTCATCAAAGTGTACATTTAAAATGGGGGAACTCGGAAGCTATAAATTAAACTATGAGACACCACTGAATTAGTTGAGATAATGTATGCTAAAAAATTAATCCTAAATTTAAAACAAGGAAGTTAAATAAATTCTGGTGATACCTGGAAGGAACTTTTAGATGATATGGCAAAGATTTAACAGCAACAGTCACCTAAAGAAAATATATGTTAAGAATCACCTGTTACAGCACTGAATCATGTTTCTAACAATGGTATCAATCACAGCTTAAAATATATAAATCAGAGTCCAATTTAACCCAAATGGGCTGACATCTGCCATGATAATTCATAGTAAAATGATGTAGACAGGAAAGTACATTGCCACCTCCCAATATATACTATCTAGCAGTGAGAATTTGAACGAATTGGGAATTGATATATCCATTTCTCAAACTGATGTACACTCTCACAGGATTCTACTACTTCACAAAACTATCTACACCACTTATAGGAATCCAGGAACGTGTAAACCACTTTGCTGGGAGACAGTTCTCCAGAGGTCTCTCAGGTTTTTCTTGCAGGAAGGCACTGCTGTCCTTTGGTTACAGATTATCTTCTCAAGTATGTTTGGATCGTGAATAGCCTTAGAAGATGAAGATAGTGTCTTTTGGGAGCAAAAGCTGGGTTTGTTTACTGCCCATAAGAAAGATTAAAGATCCAGGCTCAGGGCTCTGTCTTGTAACACAACCTGCTAGGTGTGCAGATAATACCTGTGCCTCTTTGTGTCACCAGGTGGGATCAGGGACTTGGAGAATTGGAGTAAATGCTGATACTATGCCTACTCCTTTGTCTCTGTCACTGGAGTCTTGTGGCTTCTGCCAGCATCCATGAAACTGTAGTGGGTCAGCTTATTAGCTTGCAAGTAAGGTACAGTCTCAAGATCCTAAGAGTTCTGAACACAAGTCCACTTTAAACCTTCCTTTTTTGTTTGTCAACCCTATTCCAGAGCAGAAAAGGCTAAACTTACTTTGTAGAGTTAAAACTGTGCAATACTATATAATTCAACCATTTGAAAAAAACAGGACCTAGTAAATTTGTACTCAATAATTTTTACTTGCTTTACTATTTTGGTATTATTTCCTAAAATAAAAGCTCGGCATGGAAAATATCAATGAATTTAAAAAAACTAGACAATTAATATAAAACATTAAAGATTAAAATACGCAAAAAAATCGGTGTGATTGTGTATTTACTCCAAATTTTTCAATCTTTTTACACTACTAGATCAATTTCTTAATTGCATAATTTGAAAATCAAATGCATACATTTTTCTAAACATACAGAATACACACTCCAGCCTAAAATCTAAGAAAAAAGCTAATGTTCATTAAACTAATATTCATTGTCATAATGGTACAAATTTAAAGATACGCCAACAAGGAATGTTAGAAATAATGTAACAAAATTACCAAAATTTATCTTTTGCCAATTTAAATAAATATTTTGATAAGCTAAAAGTCTTTAGGAATAAGTCTTAAGAAAAGGAGTCAATGCAGGTACAGGCTACTCATTTGAAGACTGCTGGTTCAGGGACTTTATTGTGACACGTACTTAGTAAAGCAGTCATTATTAAATCCAGTTTCTGGGTTAAATCAATAGTCATTGATAAAATGCCTTCAAAAGAACACGTATCATTTTGTGCAATTTTGAAAGTGGTATTTGCGATAATGTAACATTGTCCTTAACCTTTCTGGAGGAAAAACTAAGTACATTATTGTCCCCATAATGACAGGAATGGCAATCATTAAACTATTTCTGAGAGACCAAAACTATTTTTTTCCATTGACAGCTCAATATCAACACAATTACTTTGCTTTGGAGAAAATAAAAGTTGACTTCACAATGTCAAAGCCTGGAAGTAATTAATCTCTAAAGGCAAGGGCTCTTTCCTTCAAGACTTAATTTCAAAACTAGTTTGGAGCATTTTAAAGAATCCTCTCACGCATTACACACACACACACACACACACACACACACACACACACACACACACACACACACGGAAAGGATCTCATTTATAGATACAGATTTACTAGTTAAACATACTAATAATCAAAGACATAAATGATATGGACAAACACAGCTGAAAGGTATTAAGCTTCATATTAACAGCTATATGTGTAACCAATACCTTTATTTAAGCTTTCTAATAAACACATAGGTGCTATAAGATGAAACAAAAGAGTAAAGACAAATCTGAAATTCTTAATCATAGTAGTTTAAAATTTTGTATGTTTTTTTGTACTGGAAACTTTTCTGATAACAGAAAACATATCCAAAGAAATTTAAAATTAGTCAATACATCACTCCTTTTATGTGTAAATATATAAATATGTGTGTACGCATATACATAATTGTGAGGTTTAATATATAAAATCATTTGGGGAAGGGAGACTTAGAAAAATATTAGCCTGAGTTTTATCACAAGAAGTTCAAGACAAATTATGTTAAAGACCCGCACTTAATGTTAATCCTTTCCTTTCCATGTTATTTTTGACACTGAGCATTCGTGACCTAAATGCACAGGCCCTTGATCTGATTCCTTTGTAGTTTAGGAATCTTACTGGATTTTTTCTTTATCCCATTTGCTCAAATTTATTTATAAACAAAATGCAGCTGAATTCAATACAGAGCTGATGTGAAAGCAACTGACAAACCAACTAGGAAAAGCAAAGTTTTCCTCAGTCTCAAAGTAATAAGTTTGATAATTAGCTACAAGAATTATTCAAGAATTAGAATTTTCTGTCTTCAACTAAGAGCTTTCCAATCAGTCCTGGCTAGGAGAGAAAGAGCTAACATATATATTAAATATAAGCACGACCTTATTTTTAAGAAGGCGATATGGTGGAAAAGTTACAATTTGGTATGAGGCTTTGATGTCAAAAAAACAGAAGTGGATCTGAATCTGAGCTTTGGCACTCGTTATCTATGTGAGCTGGAAGTTACTTAATTTCTCTGAGTTTCGGGGAAAAAAGAAACTATTTAGAATCAAAACTGCCTCTTGACCTTTCTGTCATTAGGAAGTTGTCAGGCTAAGAGTAGGAGGCATCATTCATATTAAAGGGAAAATAAAATTTTAAACGGCTCCATTCAACCTACCTGTGGCTAAGAGGGAATGGGATAAGAAAAGACTAACCTTCTCAAAATCTTGGCCAGTTTTCTAATGTGCCTGGGTGACTCCAAGTGTAGATGACTGTGTCTCTGACAAGAACATAAATACATTTGGGGACATGCAGCTGTTAGTCCAGAGTCTAGTTAGAGGAAGTAAGTTAGATTGTTCTGGCTGATAATATCAGGATATTTAATTTCATAAGAAAGCCCCAATGGTGGGTACCCAAAAGAGAGAGAAGCATGAGGTGTGAAGTGAGTTAAGGGATGAGGCAGCAGGTTTTTGAAGAGTTTGGAGCCTACAAATTAAGATGTCCCGTAAGAAATCTGGGATAGTAAAAAGCCCTTTAGAAATAGTGCTAATATTCTATTTTAAGCTGATGTCCTAAGTTTTCTGCAATAGAAACCTTCTCCAAAATGGAGACAGATCCACTCTGTAAAAGTACCCTGTGGATACCTGCTGGTGGATTTTCTCATGCTCCATCACCCACTTCCAATTTCAAGCACATCTGTGGAGGACATTTCTGAGCGAGCCTAGACATACACAGATCGATGCCCCCTGCATGCTTGTACCCCCTTCTTGGGGCATCCTGCCCCAGAGCCTTCTCACATGCCACAGGAGCTGTTCATCCAAATACAGCCCAGCCCAGGAGGTAGGTAAGTATGCATGACCATGTCAACCTTCAGCCACAGGGGGCAGGGGATGGCAAATAACTGCTCAGTCCCTGCCCATGGAGGGAGGCATCCCGCATGGTTCTCGGGGGGGCTCCTGTGGGATGGAGCCTTCACTGCTCATAACAGCAACACCCATGGCACACCTCACGCAGCTTTTCCTCCCCCCCCCTGCCTTACCCCTCCCCTGGCTTCTCTCGCTCTGGCTGCCCAGGAGCATCTTCCCAATAGACTCCCAAGGACTTACCCATCCATGACTCTTCTTTCAATAGACTCCAAACCTAGATGCTTTGTGGAAACTGTTTGAGTGGACAAACAGAGGGAAAGAGGCTGAGTTCCCTGCCTGAGCCAGTGCAGGGCTGAGACGGCCAGCAGGCTGGGGGAGAGAGAAGACCAGGGAGGAACAAGGACTCTAGGCCGGGGTCTTGAAGGGCCCTGACATTTCTGTGGGAAGGGTGACAAGAGGATTGAGTTGATCTTATTTATATCTCAAATGACAGGGCAACCTTAACTAACTTGTAATTACACAGTAGGCTCACGATAAGTAGAAGAAACTTAATTTAATAAAGCTGATGGTAAGAATTTGGCTTTCTGAACCAGTTTATTGCTGTCAAGATCTTCACTTTCCGATTCTGCTGATCTGTTATCATGTCTAAGTTTTAGTGAGATATTCATCAATTAGCAGGTGGCACATTTTGAATCTCAGGGCCATTCTATGAGTTGGGGACAATCTATCTTTCAGAACTTATTATTTCCTGAAACTCCCATTCATGTATAATATTTGAGCCAAATTATTACCTATGTACACCTTACATCTTGACATTCCCTATACTTGGAATATTCTTTATTATCACCTGCTTTATTTCCCCCTAAACCTAGCCATCTTTCCAGGCCTGCCTGAAATAGTATGTCATCCATAAAAACTTCCCAAACCATACCAGAATGTATGACTATGTTTCATGGTAGTCACCTGCCTCTTGGTATTTATATTTTTTGCTTTCTCCCATTCTCACAGGACAACATTTAAGTTCCGTTCACCTTTTACTTACATATATGGGATCCCTGCATAGAGCTGAAGTTTAGATTTGATCAGCTTCTTAGTCTTCATTAACATGCTGGGTAAGTTTTTACTACAGAGGATGTTGCTACCAGCCTTTCTTATTGGCTTCCAGATTTCCATGTGTCCTATTCCATAGTCCACCATTTCACACATCCTGTTCTGAAGCCTCATTCTGACCCTTGTTCCTTAAATAAATACCTACCTGTCACAACATTTTGCCTTCACTCGGATTCTCTTATCTCCTCTAACTCACAGGGTAAACATACAAACCGGTTTGCCTAGAACATCTCCAGTTTAAGCCTGTCGTACAAGTGTAATCGTAGCATCCCTTTTTACTCCCAAACGTTTCCATGTTTTGGAGGATAAATTATATAGTCACCTTATTTTATGCAGCTTTCGTGCTTTGTTGCTTTTCCTTCTTTTCTGTGCTTCACCTATTCCCACACTGCATTGCACGTTATACATCCACTGTTGCAGAATATACGGTATTTTTAAAGTGAGGGAAATTGTCATGTAAAATGATGTAACATAATCAGTTTGCTCTGGGTATACGGAAGACTTTCCTGTGACCAACAGTATAAACGACTGAGCACTATTAAGTCTGAAAAGCGGACACAAACCAGAATGGGTGGGAAGAGAGACTGCGTTTGGCATAGCTTCAAGAGCATCATTTCAGGAAGAAAAATCCAATTCAGTTTTCAGAATGACTGGTTAACCAATCCATGACACGTCTACGTAATCAATATCTACTGCCGCTTACCTTGGCAGCATTCCTGGAGAGATCATTTTCCAAAGTTATCCTCTTCTCAGCCACTTTCCATTGTGTTTTATGTAAATTACTTTGGCTTGTCTACTGTATCCCTTTTTCTTTTTTTTTTGCCTCTACTACAATAAAGAACTTAACCCATGTATTGCATTAAGTATGAAAGAATAAATATTTTCCAACCCCTGTATGCAGTTTATTTCTTTGAGTAGTCAGTTTTAAAATTCTTTTCAAAGTTATAAAAGACAGCTCAAAATATTTTCCCATTTTCAGAGTTCTTGTAGATAATCCTAACCCAACACTAACACCAAGCATTTCTATCTCTGTTATCTATCCCACTTTACAAATTGCCACGCAAGGTTCTGCCCTACCACAGCAGGAGCAGCTTTGGACCTTTCCCTTGAAGGAATTAGTGTTTTTCTGGTCAGCAAAACCTTTGTCAGCAGACATAGTCGCTGGTTAAGGAACTCCTGGTGTTCTCCCTGACAAGTACCCTCTGTCAAAGGATAAGCATCCTTAATTTTTGCCTACTAAAGAGAAATGGATAAGCAACAAGGATTTACCGTATAGCACAGGGAACTCTGCTCAATATTCTGTAACAACCTAACTGAAATTGAAAAAGAATAGATGCATGTATATGTGTAACTGAATCACTTTGTTTTACACCTGAAACTAACACAACACCGTTAATCAGCTATGCTCCAATATAAAATAAAAATTAAAAAAGAAATAAAGAGAAGTGGATCAGGAACTGCTTTACTTCCCCACTTGAATACCCCTCAAAACCCTCAGCAGCTTCCCATTGCATTGAGAACAAACCTAGAACTCTGGCCAAGTCAGCGCATGGTCTGTCGGCCACTCTCCCCACCAAGCCCCATCTCAGCCACTCTCTCCTGCGCTGGCCACCATGTTCCAGCCACACTGGCCTCCTTTCTTTGGCTGAAAGAGCACACCAATCCCTTTCCCCTCTCTGCCCAGAAGGCACTTCTATCAGCCCTTCAGGTAACAGGCTCGTTCTCATGCTCCAGGTCTCAGCTCATACAATGCCTCCCCCAGAGAGGCCTCCCATGACTGCACCATATATGAATTCCCCCAGTTAGTTTCCTTCATTGCCCTCTTAATCTCTCCATAGTTCTAGAGTTAATTTTCTTATGTGTTTGCTCACTTAGTTGTTGTCTGTCTACCCATTAGGGACTGTGCCTATGTTTTTTTTACTCTTAACATCCCCAACGTCTAGCACATAATAGGTGATCAATGAATGTTTGTTACATGAATGACAGCACTAAATAAGACTGATACAGGCACTGTTTCTCCCGGTATCATTTTGTCTGGCTCCATTTCTGCTAGTAGCTAGCAGCTCTCCAGCAAGCTATTAATTCCCTCTAAATCTCGACCTTGGTTGCTGGGAGCAAAGAATGAAAGCAGCCAACCTCTGATCCATGGGGGAAGGGGGAGGGATGAGGGAGGAAAGGGGCAGCCTGGGGGAATGAAAAGAAAGCAGATGACTTTGTTTAATCCTTATGTCAACTGGACCGCCAGATAAATGGACCAATAGTACTTAACAGGAAGAACAGACTTTTTCTCTGAAATGCCCTTAGTAGCCATCCCTGGTTGACAATTACTTATAGTAAAAGGAAAATAGCATCTATAAGCCATGAATAATGCTACACATGCTTTATCACATATAAAATAGATCTGCTTAACAATTCGAATGCTTCACCACAGGAGGTGATTCCTACAAATCTTACACACAAGTCTCAACCTATTATACTGGGTAAAAAGTGCATGTCTATCGATGGAAGATAGGACCTGTGGATTCATTCTGAAGTCCCCATACATCTCTTTGCTCCATCTGAGCTGAGTAGGATCTCTGATTTACGAAATCTGACTTGACTATCCAATCGTGTGTGTTAGCTGTGAACTAGAATTCCATGAGGAGTTAAAAAATACTCGTATCCAAAAATTCAATGATGAGGGAGAAAGGAAAAGAGTCTGTCAAAGTTTTTTTTTCTATGATTTAATCCTGGCCCGGGCAAGTAAAAATGTAACCAAAGAGCGCCGGGTGATACCAGTTGCAGTGGACTGAAGGGTGGCTCCCAAAGATGTGTCCACATCCTGGCTCTTGAAACCTGTTGTCTTTGTCGGCTCGGGCTGCCATAACAAATCAACATCAACTGGGTGGCTTAAACGACAGACGTTTATTTTCTCACAGTCCTGGGGGCTAGAAGTCTTTAAAGAAGGTGCCAGCAGATTCAGTTCCTGACGAGAACCCTCCTTCTGGTTTGAAGATCGTTGCCTTCACATGGCAGAGAAAGAAAGAGGGAGCAAGCTCGGGGGCGGGTGGGGGGGGCGGAGGCGGGTCTCGGCTTACAAGGGCACTAAATGCATCAGGAGTACCCAACTCTCAGTACCTCATCTAAGCTTACTCACCTCCCAAAGGCCCGGTCTCCAAACACCAACACGTTAGAGGTTAAGCCTTCAACATATGAATTTTATGGGGGACGCAATTTGGTTCACAGTACCTGTGAATGTAACCTTATATGGAAAAAAAGGTCTTTGTAGATATTAAGAATCTTGAGCAGAGATCATCTAGGATTACCCAGGTGGGCCATAAATCCAATGACAGGACGTCCTTTAGAAGAGAAAGGCAGAGGGAGATTAAGCACATGGAGGAAAGGGCAAGCAAACACCAAGGCAGAGAGTAGAATTACAGAGTCTCAAGCCAAGGAACACCCGTAGCCAACAGAGCTGGAAGAGGCAAGGACTGGTTCTCCCTTTAGTGCCATCAGAGGCAGCACAGCCCTGCTGACACTTTGATTTTGGACTTCTGGCATCCCGAGCTGTGAGATAATACATTTCTGTTTTAAGCCAAGAAAGAAAACGCCAGTGCTCAAATTCCACGCCTATCCAATTAAATCAGTACCTTCCGGAAGTGAAGTCCTGGCACTTTGCTGTTGTTTAAAGCCCCTGGGGTAGTCGTAACTCTGCATGTAATTAAGGTTGAGAAGCTCAAACTTAAAAGTGTTTCCCCTTCCAGAGTTATTATAATTTTAGTGAGGGTTTCTTTATTCTGAAAGACGAAAAATATTCTCGACCTTCTGAAAAGTTAATGCCTGGTGGCAAATTATTTGTACCAGGGAATGTATTGGAAACTAAGAATAGTGACAATATATATTAGAGACTTCTGGGTCCTTTAAAAATCTGCCGTCACTTCTATTATGACTGGAAAGTAATATTTTAAAAGAAATTTGAAAATAGGCTGAGGGGCATTATGGAACAATGAAGCATTTTTATTCCTTGATATTGCACTAAAAGTAATCATTCTAAATTAGCCTGTAGAGTAACATCCAAAGGTGGGGTGTTTTACTTCTTTTATGTTATAAATTCCTATAGTTTTTCTTTCCCAATCTATCACCCTGATCAAGAGTAAATAAATCTACTACACCAAATGAACTAAAGAGGCAAAATAATCACAGTCTTACAGGGAAATAGAGATAGTTCATCTAACCCCAATCTTTCCGTTTTAACCTGCCATCAGAAGGCTGGGCAGAAGGTCACCTCTTCATCTCTATTTCTCAAGAAAAGAATTAGTCATACATATTGTTAAATTGGCTTCATCCCCAAAGAATAAATGAGAGATGAACTGCACTGAACAAAGAGACATCACTACACTCAGAAAGCCATTTGCTTGCAACAGGAAATCGATATAAAGCAGTCTTACAACATTGCATGACATTAAATGCCTATAATCACTTTATTCTGCTTAACTTGTATAGATGTGTTCTGTCAGCATTCTCTCTCTATAATCTCTCCCTAGGAAAACTCGTCTCCTTTCCATAGGGATCACTTATAAACTAATAGCTCTCAAATCCCCATCTCTAACTCAACATCCCTTCTAAGCCCTAGAGGCAGTATGGTGCAGTGGCTAAGGATGTATATACAGGCTTTAGAGCCAGTCTGTGTTCAACTCCCAGCCACCACTTATTGGCCGAATTATTTATCTTCAATAAGCCTCACTTTCATCATCTCTAAATTGAGAAAAATGCATGCAGCCCAGTGCCTATTAAGAAGTAAGGATTTGAGAAATGTTGTATTTACTATAATTATCATCATTAGGCCTATCCATGCAGATGTCCCAGGAATACATCAAATACAAAACTGTCCAAGGTTGAATTATTTCCCCCCAGTAAATGATTCATCTCTGTGAGCTCTACCGTATTGAATAAAGCCATCACCCTACCAATATGTGGCCCCCAGGGAATCCTTTTGTTATTCTTCCTTCTCCCTCATTTCCCACTTACTTTTCGTGGCCACATCTTGCTCTATCTCTACAGTGACTCATTAATCCATCTTCATACGTCCCCATTGACATGACCTGAATTCAGGTCATTGCCACTTCGATGACTACAACTTCCTTGTAAGTAGTTTCCTAGGCTCCAATCTCTTGCCCTCACATTGCTGCCTGACGTCCTCCAGCAACACAGATCCGAACTGGAAATGACCCTCCAATGTACTCAAATGCTTTACTTAATATGTCATTCAAAGACTTCCAAAATCAGGCCCCAACCAACCTATCCAGACTCATCTACCCTACAGTCTACTAAGGAGGATCTCAGTCCCTACTCTGCTAATAAGAGTCACCCACTCCCATGGGCATTCTCAGAGGGAAATGTAATTACCCAGCCACCGACTGTAAATCTATCCCTCAAGCAAACAGGACAGATTGCAAGTGAGAGCACAATTAATATAAAAAAATATATATATAATCTTAATGTGATTCTAATTTATATCTTTTAAAGCAAATTATGTGTAAACTTTGGCACCTTATAATTAGCTTTAAAAGGATTACTAGATTTTTATCTCTCATTTAATCTTAATAAGCTTTGGGGGGAACAATATTATGGATGAATAACGCTAGCCAGCAACCTAAAATTCAGATTACTGTAAGCCTAAAAGTTTATTGTGACACCTCTTAGTACACTCTTTTCCTTTAACGCTCTTCCCCAAACATCTTATACCACAACCCTTGACCTCCCAGCTCTTGAAAACCTAAGCATATAGTGTTCCCTATGCCTCCCTAGCTTTATTTGACCTTCCTCATCCTTACTTATTTACACTTTTTCATCCTCCCTCTCTCGGCTTAATTAGTATGTTCTCTTGAATGTTTTTCTTTTATCAAATTTAATATTATTTATTTAACATTTCAAATCTATTTAAGTTATTCAGTAAGGCTACCTTTTAATGGGCAGCAGCATACTTTTACTGACTACAGATTGCCAAATTGGTTCTGCAACAATTCAGTCAGCAGCTGTGAGGATCACCGGCTCTCCCCTTCCCTTGGCCCCCTCCTTTGGGGTGCCTGCCAACAGGGACAGGTTCTGCTCCCATCCACACAGCAGCACAGAAAGTGGCTCCATGTGTTGCATTACTTGTCTTTTCACTTTTTTTCTTTGGTGCTTCTGATATTAAAAAGTTAATTTTGGGCTTCCTTGGTGGCGCAGTGGTTGGGAGTCTGCCTGCCGATGCAGGGGACACACGTTCTTGTCCCGGTCCGGGAAAATCCCACATGCCGCGGAGCGGCTGGGGCGGTGAGCCATGGCCACTGAGCCTGCGCATCCGGAGCCTGTGCTCCGCAACGGGAGAGGCCACAACGGTGAGAGGCCCGCGTACCCCAAGAACAAAACAAAACAAAACAAAACATATTGCTGTCAAGTAAATAATATCAACCTCATCAGAAAAGATAAAGAAGAAATTAGAACCTGATGTGCATAGATCGATAGATACTTAGATACATAGATATAAATAGATGATAGGTAGCTAGATGATGATGATGATGATAGATATTTACTAACCAATTTTAGTTGGTTTTAAAAAAATATTTCCATTCATCATATTCATGTCTCAGTTGATCCTCTGTTTAAAAGGAATTTGTGCTTCTAGCAGGTACAAAGGCAGCACACAGCCTGAAATCTATCTGAGCTTCCCTAGCCAAGTCACATGCCCTAGCTCAGGCTATATCCCGGAGGAAGCAGCATCTTTTTTTCTAATTTACACCAAGGCTGGTAGGAGATTTTATAGTTCTATAAAAACTCAGGTGTCTCTATCATTTTTAATTCAAAATCAAAGTTATCACAGAACACCTGGTATGTGATACCCCCCTACACTGAGAGGAAATATTCATTCATGCATGCATGCTTACCCAAAAGAAACAGAACCCAGAGGAAAACTGAAAGAAATCCCTCTTCCCACGAAGCTAATATTCTAGTGAGGAGAGACAGACTCTAAATCGGACTCTAAATTATAATAAATCAATAAAACATAAGCATCAATAAAACATAAAGCAGCAGAAGAAATGATAAGGAGAAACATAAGGAGATACATAAATGATATGAAAAAAAATAAAGCAAGGATAGGGAATAAAGAGTATGGGGAAGTTGGGGAAGGCATTACAATTTTAGAGAGTGTGGCCAGCAAAGGCCTACATCAAAGACAGCAATTGAGTGAAAACCTAAAGGAAATGAAGAATGAGTCATGTACTTATCTGGGGGAAAGACTGGTCCAGGTAGAACGTGGAGCATGTGCAAAGGCCCTGAAGTGGGATTATGCCTGGTGAGTTAGAGAGTTAGTACTACCAGATATATATAGCACTTAAATATGCAAGGCAGTGTGCTAATCATTTTACATAGAAATACCCATTTAGTCTTCACAGCAACCTTTGATACAGGGGCTACTATTATTCCCATTTTATAGATGAGTAAAGTGAGGCAAAAGTTGTTAGGTAACTTGCTCAAGATCACAAAACTATCAGTGAAAAATTCAGACCCAGGTAGTTTGGCCCCAGGGTTGATGCCCATAACCACCCTACTATAGTATGTCTTAGTAATTTAGTAATTTTAATCATCAGTGGATTCTGATTCTGATTATATCTACATTTTAACAATAGAAAGAAGAAAAAATTTTAAGAATCCAGTGAAGTTGATCAATCCAATGAACCAACCCAGAAAATCCAAATATGGCAAAGTAGATATCCATTCATTAATTCCTGTGTGATAAACATTGCTCCTTGTAGAGCATAAAGTTTTCTCATTGGTTCAAGCCTTATAAATGATGTAAAGTTTAAAAAGAAGAGACCTTAACAAATCATCAAATTTTGATTATTATGACTGAGACAAAGCTAAATTAACTGTCTACTTTTTTTAAAAAATTAGGTAAATAACAGAACAGTTAATAGGTATTCTACAACCAAGTTTTCTAAGTGTGAATCACAGCTCCATTATGTATTATCTGTGATGTTAACAAGCTGCTTAGCCTCTCTGGGTCTCGGAGTCTCAGGAAATGTGGGTAATAATAGTACCTACCTCACAGGGTTTTTGGGATGATTAGTTGTGTCAGCCGTGCCTGTTGTAGGGAAGTTGTGAGATAAGTGTTAGTTTTAGTATTACTTTAGTGGCAGTGTAGTATATTATGTAACTAAGGGACCATAGTGGGAGGCTGTATGGATTGGAATCCCAGATTAACCACTTATCAGCTTTGTGACTCCGGCAATTTACTTAACCCCTCATTTTCTCAGCTTCTCACCTTTAAAATGGGAATAATAACTCTAATGACTTTACAGTGTTGTTGGAAGGATTAAATGAGTTACTATATGTAGGATGTTTAGACTGGCACCTGGCCCTTAATAAGTATTATATTTTTACTGATAGTAACATTAACATTATGCATCATTTAGATTTATTAAGGAAGTTACTTCCTCTTCCATTTTGGTTCAAGAAGACATGATCAAACCATGACTTCTCTTTAAATATCTTTCTTTATAATTTGCTTCTCTCTGTCACTCAGAGGTAATCCAACAAATTGAAAAGTATACACTAAGAGTTTAGGCCTTTTACTTAAAACAGTCAACATGTTGAGTGTTGTGCTAAATTATCTAGCCACTTTCCTGAAAACTGTGTTTCTGTAAACTCCCTTCCCTCTACTCATTACTAACATGAAAATTCAGGTAGATTTAATTTTATATTCCCCATCTGTAATTACCATCATCTTACTGAGTGTTTTCAGCATTCACTCATATATGACAGTAAAACCCTGAAAACATATAAAGATCTATGACATGTGTCACTTTTTTCTTTATTATAGGATAGTTTAGGACCTCATTTAATTACATGTATGGGAAATGAAATTGAAACGTAGCTGCGGTTAGATATACTGATGACAATTACTATTTGCAGTGAACATGTCCTTACCAAGCTTGCATCTTGGTATGACATGCCTTAGAGCTCTTCAGACAGATTAGGCAAGGTGTTATTTACAGAGAACATTACCTTTGGTCTTACTCAAATGGCAGAAAAATCTGCCAAAAATCTGAATTGCTGTGTAATCGGCTTGGTTTGGCACACTCCATAGAGTTGGCAAGACAGAGCAAATGTTGTTACAAATAGTCACTCTTGATGCTGCCCTATAAAGGAAAACATGTTGTCTCTATTCCATACTTAGTAGAAGCCTAGCGGGGAGAAGTTCCATGCAGAAAATACCTGATATGTGCAGAGTACCTTGAAATGTCACTATAAGCCTATTATGGTAAGGAATTCTGAATATGGAAATTCCATCTCAGACCTCACAACAGTTTAAGTTACCATAATGATCTCATTAAGAGTGCTTTTACCAAAAAGTAATTCTACTATACAAATCCAAAGCTCATGTGGTTATTTTGCTCATTTTGAAAGTTTCAATAAAGATTGTCATTTCCTATCTCTACAGATACCTTTTAAAATCTGAAATTCAACTATTCTAAGTAAAAGAGTGAAGCAGGAATTACCAGTTGATATTATCATCTAAAATACGGGCAGTACTTGATAAAAGGATCAAAGTACAAAATCTGTTTCAGGTTTTGAGAGGGAAGATTCTTTTTCTTATAACGAGGAGAGCACAAATTTTCATAAGTTATCACAACTTGTTTCCGATCAATGTTTCTCAAGCATTTTCTAATTTGTATTCTCCTGAGGGACTCTACAAATGTTCTACAGAATCTATTTAGAGCAATTGGTACTTCTTTGGTCTTTCAAAACTTCAGGAATCTTAAAACTATAAAACTAAGGTATGGATAATACACATACAGAAAAACTATGAATCTGATAAGAGGAGTTGATTCCAGATATCAGAAAAAAATAACTTTTTACTCTAGGAGTCATGGATTTTCCTTTCTCTAGTCAATATCTTAAACACATTATGCTGAAGACATTTTCTGGTATTTTCCATTTTGTCATATAACAGTTCCCTAAAGTGATGTGTTTGACCACAACTCGTAACAGTGACTGGATCACCTTACCACCTCTGAAGTTCCACTGATTACAATAAGACATCATCTGACATTTAATTTGTTTAGAGTTAGAGATTCACTGTGACAATTCTATCGTGGCAAAAGTTGAGAGGTTTCCAAAACCATTCTGGAAAGACAGCTAATCTTTTCTCAGTTCATTACCTTTGTTTTCATCTCTAGTAACTGTTACCAGGAAATTAACAGCTTAGTATTCCAAGAAGGGGCCCAAAATACAGCATTTCTGAAGGCAGGGAAAACTGCCCAAATTCAGAAGACACACTATATTCCAGGCCCCAATATATTTAATATAGAAATATACTCATTTATTTAAAAATTGATAAAGGACATAATTAATTTTAATTGTAAGCCTGAAATGTCATATCATGCAGAGTTGAGAAGAAAAAATTTTCAATTTTCAATTTCTACCATAGTTTAGGAAATTCTATAAGAATAATCACTCACAGTGGTCTATATAGAAGTTGGAATACAATTCTTGTCTGCTCATGGATCTCCAAATTTATTGGGAAAACTGATAGTGTCCAGCTCCCCAGATATTCAGTTTTAGGAGAGTCCAAGGCCAGGGCCCTCGCAGAAACACTCACCTATTTTTAATTCTTATTCTCTTTTCCACTTCTTTTCCTTTGGGGTTTCCTTGGTCAAACCATTACCTTGTTCAGTCTGAAAAACTGCAGTTTTTCAATGAAAAACTTCCCATTGATTCCTGCAAATATCCTAAAACTCTTGATTCCTCTAGACTCTGGATCTTGATATTTATAGAATAGACTTGGGAAATCAAGAGCCTTTTTCTCTCCAATCTGATCCTTGCAAATGAAACTCTGACTTTCAGGACTCATTCTTTCTGCTTTACTCTAAACATGGTGTGGTACAATTTAACAATATATTTGGTCTTTGTCCTGAGTTCCTGGTACAGAGCTCCAAAAACACTAGAAATTTCCTGAACAAAAAGAGTGTCTTTTGTTATTCATAACTAGCGCCTTTGGAGCTCATATGAGTTTATGATAATGAGGTGACTTAGGGTGGGCCCCCTATTTAGCCTCAGTTTGGAGGTCACAAGAAAGACCAAGTGATTAGCAAGTTGGAACTTTCAGTCCCACCCCTGACTTCTAGGGAGTAAAGGGGGCTGGAGATTGAACTCTGTAATACCTCTGAACAATGAGATTCTTCAAAGAACTTCCTTGTTCATAAACACATCAAGGTGCTAAAAGGGAGGATGGTTCACCCAGAGAAAGTATAGAAGCTCCACACATCTCCTCCCCTATACCTTGAACTATGCACCTCTTCAATTTGGTTGTTCCTGTATTGTATCCTTTATAACAAGCCAATAAATATAAGTAAAGTATGTTCCTGAGTTCTGTGAGCTATTCTACCAAATTGTTTAAACTGAGGAGTGGTTGGTAGAGACCCCTGATTTATAGCTAGTTGTCAGAAGGTGGCCCAGGACTTGTGGCTGGCACCTGAAGTGCAGGAGATCTTGTGGGATTGTATCCTTAACCTGTGGGCTCTGTGCTAACTCCAGGTGGTTAGTATCAGAATTAAATTAAATTGTTGGACGCCAGTACGTGTCTGGAGAATCAGCGAACTGATTGTCGGTGTCAGGAAACACCTCACAACATGGTGATTTTGAAAGTCTAAACTAAGCAATGCCTTCAATGGTTTTTTGCTGTATTACCACTGCACCCCTCTCCCATTCCTATCCCAAGCATGCATGCGTCAGTATCAATGAATGCAGCACTGTGAAAACAGTGAGTATTACTTGATGTGGAAAATAATCTGTGTTATGGACTGAACAGTATTCCCCTAAAATTCATATGTTGAAGCCTGAACTTCCAATATGACTGTATTTGGAGATAAGGCCTTTAGGGAAGTAATTAAAGTTAAATGAGGTCATAGGATGGGATCCTAATTTCATAAAGCTAGTGTCCTTATGAGAAGAGAAAGAGACATGAAAGATCTCTCTCCCTCTCTACACATACACAGAGAGGAAAGGCCATGTGAGAACACAGCAAGAAGGCTACTATCTGCAAGGCAAGAAAAGTCTCGCCAAAAACCAAATTTGCTGCCACCTTGATTTTGGACTTGTAGCCTTCAGAACTCTGAAAAAATAAATTTATTTTGTTTAAGCTACCCAGTCTTGGTATTCTGTTACGGCAGCCTGAGCTAACTAATGTAATCTGATAGAATGTTTAAAATATTAACACGTTCTAGTCAACACCTAAATCTTTTTTAGCTTAAAGACTGACATTTTTTCCAACAGATTGTAATACCAGGGATGGGGCAGGTGATTCAATTATTTCAATTCAAGCACTCTGTTAACTGGTTGCTAAAATAATTCTAGAAACCTAATTTTAGAAAGTCTGATGTTTTTACTTTAAGACATTATACTGTAAACTAGAGTTTTAAACTCAAAATTCAATCATTCATTCTTATTTATATATATATATATAACTATTCAAACTGAAAAGTATAGTTCCTGCTTCCAAGTGTTTACAGTTTTGTGAGAGGACAGATATTAACCAAATAACCACACAATTCCCAGAGGTTCAAGTGAGCTTAGCAACCCGAGCACATTATTCCATCCACATTTACTCGTATCTGGATGATGCAGGAAGACAAGTAGAAGATTCCCATGAGAGGTCCCTTTTTTTTTTTCATAAAATGCACAGAAATATACTTAATCTTGTCATACATATTACATTTCAGAAATGCATTGAGATTATATAGTTTTATAGTTAGCTTTTTATATGAGAAATCAAGAATGAGTAATGAAAAGGCCGATAGAACCAGAAGGATTGATTTATGAAGTAAGATTGAAAAGAGTAAATACCTATAGCTTGACCAACTCACAACTGAAAGAGAATATGGCATTAGAAATAAACTCAAATCGTTTAGAAAATACAGATATTTCAATAATGTGATAAAAGGAAATTATTTTTACATTATAGAAAATGAGCCATATTTATTATTAAATTAGACATCCAGTTAAAGGTCTTTAAAATGATACATGAGCTCAGAATTGGGGAAAAAAAAAATCCCAAGTGACTTGGTCACTAAAAACAAGGTAGCCACAGGAAATGTTATCCACTCATGGTTATCACCACTCAAAGCATTTATGGTAATAGGAATATTGGAAGAGTTTTCTAATAGTTCAGGAAATAATTTATGGGGAAAAAGATCAAGGAAAGTTAGACTAAGAATTCTCAAAGTCAAGGAGTATGTATTCCTGCACTGACTTGTCATCCTTTTTTAGAAAATTCAGAGCAAAATGAAGTATTTGCTTTCTGTTGTGAGGGACAAACTCAGGACCATATTAACCATATTAATGATGGTACCAGTGAACGTAATGATGATGAAACCCTTATGTTGCATGTAAAGGTAGCTGATACAGGGAAAGGTAAAGAGTCATGTTTTTCCATGGAGCTCTAATAAATACGTCACTGAAGAGTCCCCAATCCACTTACCATCCTCAACAAATAAAGTGGATTTACCTAGAATTAAGAACTGTTCAGGTGAATTATAATAGTCCCCCATTCTAAATTTTTTTAATTACATGATTTTAAATTAAGCCTATAGGTCTACTGGATCATTGAAGAAAACCAAAGACCTTTTAAAATTACACATAAGAAATAAAAACGTTCTAATAAATATTTTAAACCCCACTCAAATATTAATAGTACAGTGTAATGTTTGCTTCTCCCTGAAATAAGCTCATTTTTAAAGATGCTTCAAAGGGAAAAGGCAATGGAAGAAGCCAGGCAAGCCCACTGTTCTAGCCCAAAGCTAACCCAGGGCTTAATGCCTAAGGCATTCTATGCCTAAACAGCAAAGGTAAGATAGCGACCTTTTGGCTAGACTTACAAAAGGAAGTTCCTAAGAATTAGTACATTTAAGTAAAATATGTATTATTAATGTCAAAGTTATTTCCTGATGTCTTCAAATACCAAGATAAGCATTGCAACCGCGAACTCTAAGATACAGCTTTTCCATATCCTCCTGAAGTCTCCATGATAGCTACATTTGTCCAAATGGGATGTCCCTTGGATTTTAAAATTCCCCCACCACACCATCTCTGCCTCTTAAGCAGGAAGACCACCCAAAAGAAGGCTTTGATCTAAAACTAATGCAGTACTTTAAAAAACTGAAGAATAAGCAACAGCAACGATCAATGTGGAAGCCCTTTGATCCTTGTGAATTAGTCCCTGTGGGATATCCAAAAAATAGGAGCTAGGGTCCAAGTATTCAGTGATAAGGAAACATGCAAGAATTTAGATGCATAGATGCCTCAAACTTTATAATTTTGTGATGTCCTTTTCTCCACTGTGAATTCCTAAATTAATTTGGGAAATCTTTTAGTTTAGTAAACTGTTCTGAGTTGTCATTAAACTAGAGAATTTTGTATTATAATTTGGAGAGAAAATTTCCTTCCACCATCATTAATCACTTATCAATTTTGAATCAAAAGCCTTTATTTTAATAAAGGATTATTCAGAATAAACAATAGTCCCAGAAAATTCTGTATATTGTAAGCAGCAATAAATATCCAGAATTGGTTGAAATAAAGACAAAAGTTGTTGGTTGATTTTTCTTTAAGGGATTGCTAGAAATGCATAGATTGGTCTTGGTTATTTTTAACTTATGTTAGAAACAGTGGTTAAAATTTTGGACTCTGCAGTGGTTTTTAAACCATGTTCCAAGAAACCACTGGGTGGAGTTCCACAGAGAATCATGGATTCTGCAATGGTTGGATTTTAATTAAAATTTAAAATCTACATTGAACTATTTTAAAACCAAACACACACACACACACACACACACACACACACACACACACACACACAC
>NW_021703785.1:18328201-18366017 GCF_005190385.1 Monodon monoceros | reverse complement strand
CACACACACACACACACACACACACACACACACACACACACACACACTCTCCAAAAAAATTGAATGGAGGCAGACAGACAGGTTCAAATTCTGACTTTACTAGCTGCTCGAAATTGAGTATTAATACTTCCACTTTCACATTCTCAACTCTCCTATCTAGAAATGGAGATAATGATAATATAGTCATATCTCAGAGGGTCTGACAGGAATAAATGAGATGCTGCAGAGAGGCAATACAGCATAGTGCTTCAGAGCACAGGTCCTATAACAATGGGGTCTCAAGTATGGTACCTGGACCAGAAGCGTCATCTTCTGCTGGGAACATGTTAGAAATGCAAATTCCTAGGACCTGCTCCACACCTGCTCAGGGTGGGACTAGCAGCTTGTGTTTTAACAAGTCCTACAGGTGGGTCTGATGCACAACACAGGTGAGAACCACAACCCTAGACTTGGTCTCCTTGGGTTTGAATCCTAGGTTGGCCATGTAATAGCTACATATCCACAGGCAAGTTACTAAATTTCTATAGTCCATGTGAAGTGTATGAAACAGAATCATAAATGTTAGCTGTTATTAAAATACTTGGGATAGTGCTGGACTAGATTAAGCATCTCAGTAAACAGCCACTAGTATGATAATTATTATTTTAATTATCACTATTATTATTACATGTCATTGTGAAACAGGATCAAGTAATAATATGCTTCAATATGTCCGAGTTCAATAAAATGCTTAAATTACATTCAAGGTCAAGGTAAAAAAAAAAAGAAATCGAAAGCTTATGGCTACATATGGTGACTTCTATGTATTTTTTAAAGTGAGACCCATAGAAAGGTGCCCAATATACTTATTTTTAAGTTCCAAAAACTCAGGTTGCCTTTTCTTCATAAAATCAAACTTGTTGGAGGCAGACACACTAAAAATAAAATCGATTCACTGTGATCATTCCTGCAGCTTTAAAATTCACAGATTAGAAGACACAATGTTCCTTCTAACATGCTGATTTTATTCCTTCTGTAATCCAAATGTCCACACAGTGCCAGGCTTGAACGCCAAGTATGACACGTCAGTATTTTTTTCATTCTTTGTATCTCATAAAGGTTCAAAGAAAGGCAAACGTGCCAATATGCATTTGGCCTGACATTTAGCTCTTTAATGCTGTGACAAAGAATGACTGAGGATTAGACGGCTGAGAATGGAGCTGTTCATGCTTGAGTGAGATGGTCATGAACACGTTAGCAAGCATCTGCTTCTTTACAGCCCAAGGCCCTGGAACTTCACAGCAATCTGATGATCCCATCTGTAAGCATGGGAAATGCTTTTGAAGAGTCTTAATTTGCAGTGTATCATATTTACTATGTTTTGCCATTATTATCTTTTTCTATAATAATAGCACATTAAAGTCCATAGCGCCTGGATCTTTCTGTGCGAGATTTCTGACAACTAGTTCCGGCTCCCTCTTTCTTTGATCCACTAAGCTCTACCGTTTGTAAGACCTTGCCCGTTTCACCTAAATTTTCAAATATGTTGGCCCAAAGGTTGTTCATAAATTCTTCACATTACCTTTTTTAAATCTCTGTAACACCTATAATTAGGTCTCTTTTTTCATTCTGGCATTAGTTATTTGTGCCTTATACTTTATTGAACTGTATCATTAATCAAATTTTGTCTGTTTTATTACTTTCCCAAATAACAACCTTTTGGCTTTTTTCAAACTTCCTAGTGTTTATTTCTATGACACTAATTTCTGCTTTCATCTACATTATTGTTACGTCCTTTTTATTTGCATTTGTTCTGGATTTCTTCTTAAAACAGGAGATATATGTTTAGCTCATTAATTTTCAACATCAGTTCTAAATAAGAAATGTTTGGGCTGTTTTCTAATAATTTAAGACATAGTAGTATTTTTCTTATAATTTTCTTCATTTTTCATCACTTTCTATACCTGTGAGGATGTACTCCTTAACACATGGACTCTTTTAGCTAATTTCTTAATTTCCAAGATATGGAAACATTCTACTTAATTTCATTATTGATTGCTAATTGAATTCTAGGTTAACTACATAGTTAAGATAGCAATCTTTTGAAATGTTTGAAAATGTTCATTATGGTCAAGTTTCAAATGGTCAGCTTTTGTAAATGTCCTACGTGTGCGTAAAAGAAGGTATATTCTAGAGTTATATGATATGGTATTCTGTTTGCATCCATTAGGTCATATTTGTTAATCACATCCTATAAACCTTCCATATTCTTTACTGATTTTGTTTGCTTCCTATCAATTACTGAGAGATATTTGTTAAATTCTACTACTGTGATTGTGAATTTGTCAATGTCCCCTTATTTCTGTATTTTCTTTGTGTATTTTGGGACTATGTTTTTAGATACATACATACATTTAGAATATTTTATGTTCCTGGGAAATTGAAACTGTTAGTATTATTAAGTGACTATTCTTATCTCTAGTAATGCTATGGACCTTAAATTCTATTTTGTCCAATATCAAATAGACATAGCAGCTTTGTTTTAGATTTTATTTGCATGGTTACCTTCTTCATCTTTTGCATTTAACTTTTTATATAGCCTTATAGTTTAGATGTGTCATTCATAATGTTTTTCATTCAGATGATTTTTTTTTTTGGTCTCAGAAAATTTATTCAATAAAAGTTTACTGGGCATCTACTATGTGCAGGGTATTCTACTAGGTGCTGCAGTTTTTGAAATGACAAAACTGTATATGCAGGATCAGAGCTAGTCCTTGATAGTTTTCCTGATTTGACAGAGAAAGACAGACTGCCCCTACCAGGCTCATTTAGGGAGCTAAGAGCATGGATGAGGTCTACTTTCTGTCCTCCTATCAGCCCAGCATAAACTTTTGCCTTCCTCAAATCAGTCGTAAGTCAAAACAAATAAGGTACATTAAAAAAATTTCCTAGCAAATTGACCAAACTAAAGACATGACATTTCGTTTGGTAACCTGCTCAAAATTATAAAACTCATTCCATTTGGCCCAGCTCATACTGCAAAACTTCCAGACAATTCTAATCCCACTGTGCTCTGTTCTTATAAACTGCATATTTTAAAAAAAGTCTTCAGCGTCCTAAATGTGACATGCTCAGTGATTTTATTTAACAATATTTTTGTCTAAATTGGGTCAATTAGACAATTTACATTTAATGTAATTACTGATTTATTTATATTTAAGCCTATCATCTTATTTTGGGCTTTCTAATTAGCCTGTTTCTTAAATGTTTCTTTTTCAACCTGTTCTTTTTTTGGAAGGATGATCAATAATAATGTCATAGTGGATTAAAATGATAAGCATTAAAACACATGACAACAATAATGCATAGATTGGGGATAAGATAATGTGAAGTCAAGTCCTTGTATTATTCAGGAAGTGGCACATTTTATTAATATTAGAAAAATTCAAGATGCATGTGAAAATTTATATGTAAACTGGTAAAGGGAATAACATACATAGCTTCCAAACTATTGGAGGGAAAACACAGAAGGATGAAACATATTCATCAATCTACCTTTATTGTGCTTCATGTCTTTCTAAAACTCATACTATTGTTCTGCTTCCTTTAGTAAAAAATCTACTGATGGAAAATCCTCTGTTTTTCTTTATCTGAAAATATTTTTTTCTTGCCGATGTTGGGTACTACTGGATTAGGAGAGTTTTCTTTCCTTCAGTATACTAAAATTGTCAGCCCCCTCTCTCTGGCTACCATTATTGCTGATGACAAGAGAGCCACATCGGTCTAATTAAAAATCTTTTGAAGGGAACATTCCTCTTTTTTTTTTCTTTTTTTTGCTCTGGTGAATTCTAAGATTTTTCCTTGTTTTTTGACGTTCTTCAATTTCATTATAACGTGCCTAAACATAATGGTCTTTGTACTTACACTGGTTAAGATTCACTGAACTACTTGAATCTATGGGTTGGTGTCTTTCACCAGTTCTGGAAGGACAACAACCCTCCATGCCATTCATTCTTTCTTCTAATCATGATCCAATGAAACCTCCCATACCACTTAACCTGTCTCTCTGAAAAGTGTGTTCTGGGTAATTTCTTCTGATCTTTCTTCTACCTAATTTCTCTTCAGCTGTATGTAATCATTTGTTAAACCCATTCATTGACTTTTCAATATTTGTTATTGTCATTTTTATTTCTAGAAGTTATATTTCATGATTTTTCAAATCTGCTTCGTTATTTTTTATACTTTTATGTTCCCTTCAGATATATACAAACTTGTCGTTTCCTTCTCTGAACATAAAAATAATAGTTGTTTTCTAACCTGGCCTGATATTTACAATTTATTAAATGTTTTGAACTCTATTTCAGCTTTCATTTTTTTTCTGCCAATTCTCTCTTTGTGCCTTTTTTCTATGTATGTATGTTTATTTTTGACTTGTGCTGCTTAATGTGCTTCAAAAGATTATTTGTGGGGCTTCCCTGGTGGCGCAGTGGTTGAGAGTCCGCCTGCCGATGCAGGGGACACGGGTTCGTGCCCCGGTCCGGGAAGATCCCACATGCCGCAGAGCGGCTGGGCCCACAAGCTATGGCCGCTGGGCCTGCGCGTCCGGAGCCTGTGCCCCGCAACGGGAGAGGCCACAACAGAGAGAGGCCCGCATACCACAAAAAAAAAAAAAAAAAAAAAGCATTGGCACTATAATTTTTCAGTGCATTATAATAAAGTGAATGTTTTCTAAATGTCATAGCTTAAATTTCATGGGGCGTGAAATCTCCTTTGAAATGAAATTTAAAGCCTTTTTCAAATAAGAAGACTAATTTTACAGTCAAAAGCATATTACATTCCCAGACATTATTAACCTTGGAGAACTGCTTGCAAAACGATAATACTTTCTGACATATTAAGATTAAATTTGTCTTTATATAATTATGTTAAAGAATACATTTAAACTAGATCAGATTGCAAGAGCTGTGCTAAGTGTGTGCAAGAGTAAGATTTCCATTTACTAATACTAAATGTAACTACTCATCATTTATATGGTAATGCTAACACATATTTGAACAGATGATTTCTAAAGAAAACTATTCTTGGAATAAGCATGGTACTTAATGTCAAAAATGGTAATGTTGCACAATAACCTAAAAAAGAGTTGGCATTAACTTCCTATACTACTTTTAAATATGAAAAAGCAGATAATTATTTTTTACTGATAAAGTGCAAAATCCTTTTCCTAAAATCAAATGCTATTTTGGCGCATCCCAAAATGTTTTAAAATGTAGTTTAAAATACATCAGTTATACTTTTGAACAGCTTGTTTTCAGTTTGGTTTTAATTACAACTAGATGTACATGAAATTTTTTGCAAAAAGAAGGCATGGTGATTGCCCATTTTTCTCAGACATGGGCTGTCAATGCCAAAAACCATTTCAAATATGAAAGGCAACGTTGTAACCATATTTTTTATGTGCTTCAAGTCCTTGAAATCTTAATGGCAATGGAAAGTATTATGTATCTTTTACAATTTTTATTCTTTCATGATAGGACTAATACAATATCCATTTTCATGATCTTAATGTTTTAAAACACAACCAAAAGTAACAAATTAGACAGATGAAAAATAATTATAATAATAATAAAGGCAGGTCTATCAACCTCATACTCGTCTACGAGGGGGAAAACTCAGCCTCTTCTAGGGTAATAAATATTCCACTCAAATTACTGACTTTCACCTTTTTCCTCAGGGCTTTTTCACCCTAAATGCTCTTCTCCGAACAATTACCAGTTCTTCTGGGCCTTGGGCCCCACCTACTGGCTGGTTATGAGAGTTGATGACCAGATGCTCCTTAATTTCTCTCAGAAATCAATGTTTAGGCATAGCTTCTTTCACTTTGTTTCTTCTTGTTTGATACGTGTTGTCCATAATGCAGTTAATTTCAACACAGTGAATATCTGTGTTGCCCAGAGCTACAGCTACTGTAGATCCCACTGCTCTTCTTGCTTTCTCTGTGCTGCCCCCATTGCCTCACAAAGTCTCTTTCCTCATCTTTCAATCTCATCAGCAATTTCTCATCATCAATCTCTCTAATTTTAACTTGAGAACCAAAAACAACATGGCTGATAAAACATAATATTACTAACTACCTGAATCAAGAAAAATAAAAACCATAGAGTATATTTTATACTCAAGGAATTGAAAATTTCCCCCTCATTGCTCACAAAACTGTCCAGCTGCCTCTTCTAAATAAACTAATATTCCTCAGCACCAGGATTCAAGATGCACAGAAATCTTTTCTATGTTTGTTTTCCCATCGTATATGTTTACTTCTTCAGTTATATTAAGGCAAAATTTTGTGTAGGGTGTGTGTGTGTGTGTGTGTGTGTGTGTGTGTGTGTGTGTGTGTGTGTACTGGCTTTATTCTCTTACTTAATATTCAGAAAACTTAAACCAACTTAAATAACTTATGTTTATATTGGATACTGCTTATATTAAAGCCTTTTATCTTTATTCTCAGTTTACTTTCTCCCCAGTAAGAAAACATTTTCTTTAATACTCCAAGCACAAGGACACAAGTAGCAATTTGCAATAAAAGTGTTTATGCTAACTTACTTCTCCCAAAGAGCCACTTGTGCATTTTTAACGTTTTACTATGTATTAAAAGTACTGATTCTTCCAAGAGGAATTAATATTATATCACAGACCACCTTTGTTCAGGCCAAATAAGACCCATGTACAAGAGGTATTTCTATCCTTTAAAATAAGTTTATGTAACTGGCAACTGCACTTAAGGCTACCATTATTACAATATCATTTTCAGTTTAATCATTTGAAAAGCGAACTATATGTCCAACTGAATCCTTGAACCAAAGAACAAACTCTTGACTTTAATCGTCTTAACTTAAGTGAGCATTTTGAATTTCCTTCCTTAGGAATGCTTCATAGAACATTCCATTAGGAATCTCAAATGCCTGCTGAAACAACTAAATATCCTGGGCTGGAAAGGAATCAGTTCAGATACTTGCCCTGCTATTTAAGTTTTTAGCATAGGGGAAACTGTTTTTACTAATTATAGGCACAGAACGCTCTGCTTTACTTTGTTCCAAGAGAAGGATCTCTAAACTAAGGGGAAGAAGCTTTTATTGTTTGAGGGGTTTGTTCAGCACTTTACGACACATCTTAATTACGTCTTAATTACAACACATCACCCAAGGAATTGATAAAATTCATTAATACCTATAGAGTTTCTCCATCCCTCATCACACTTCCCAAATATACCCAAAATGTGCATACTGAACCTTTAAGACAATTATTTTTCCATTTCTAGTAAAGCCATTAAAGAAAAAAATAAAACGTTAAAAGGATTTCTTGTGAAGTTACTAAATGCCTGTAACACATGTCCTCTATCTTATCAGAAAAGAAAAGGCTGTTTCACTAATATTTAAACCTCTCTAGCCTATGAATAGTGTAAAAACCAAACAGGATGTCAAGAACATCTCTAAATTTTCTACTTAATATGGTACCTATTTTAGGCTTTTGAAAATATACATACTAATTAATGGAACCAAGTAACAGACCTAGGAGATGTTTAGAAGCCTATGACAGCCAAATGTGATCGGAACCTCATTAAGATTATGCACTGATGACTGAAGTCACCAGCAATGACATGCAATTTCAGTTCTACTGGAGTAACATATACTTCTAAGGAATTACTTGGGTAACATCTCTTTGCACAAAGTAATTACCTTTTTATGTTTTGACATGGATGACACTTGCTAATGGCAACGTCTTAAGGTGTTACAAATGCATAAATCACTGTCAAACACTCTCAATTACATAATGTGGGGTATTTTTATACTAACATCATCATTGTCAAAAAAGTACTTAAGGGGCTTCCCTGGCGGCGCAGTGGTTGAGAGTCTGCCTGCCAGTGCAGGGGACACGGGTTCGGGCCCTGGTCTGGGAGGATCCCACGTGCCGCGGAGCAACTGGGCCCGTGAGCCACAATTGCTGAGCCTGCGCGTCTGGAGCCTGTGCTCTGCAACAAGGGAGGCCGCGATAGTGAGAGGCCCCCGCACCGCGATGAAGAGTGGCCCCCGCTTGCCGCAACTAGAGAAAGTCCTCGCACAGAAACGAGGACCCAACACAGCCATAAATAAATAAATAAATAAAATTTTAAAAAAAAAAGTACTTAAGTTACCTCTGCTAACAGTATTACATAAACGCCTTTTAGTAAGGAGGGTTTCCATATTTAAAATAGTAACACACTTGTGCATACACAGAGAAAGGACCTAAGTGCAGCATAAAATAAGGTACAAAGTCAAGAGGATATTGAAGAGTCAGAATTAAGTGTATTTTGAAACTGAGAGTGACATGTATTGTCGATAAGGTGAAACTGTGGTGAAGTTCAATGATAGAGAAGAGCTGTATTTAGTCCCACACGTACATATCTGAGTATGATATCTCAGGTGGATGCTGTCATATTGGGTTTATGTTCATATATTGACTGGTCCACCAATGTGTATGAATAGAAAATAGAATGGCTTATATACATTAATGACTGGAAACATGGTGCAGGTATCAAAATATGTATGTTGAATTTGAAAGGCACTCATTACAAGGAGAAGACGATTACTTTCCTAATTATATATATATATATATATATATATATATATATATTAATTTTTCGGTACGCGGGCCTCTCACTGTTGTGGCTTCTCCCGTTGCGGAGCACAGTCTCCGGACGCGCAGGCTCAGCGGCCATGGCTCACGGGCCCAGCCTCTCCGCGGCACGTGGGATCCTCCCAGACCGGGGCACAAACCCGTGTCCCCTGCATCGGCAGGCAGCCTCTCAACCACTGCGCCACCAGGGAAGCCCTCCTAATTATATTTTAATATGAGTTGGCATTTCCAGAACACACACTGCTTATTGAAAAAGAAGATGCTTTAGAAATATGCTAATGCCATGCAAATATGAAAGACACAATGGGATTTTATTTGTCATACACACACACACATGCACACGCACACCCCACACACACATCTGGAGAATCTGGATCTTGAATCCATTCCCCTTTCACTGAGGCTTCATGTCAAAGAATACACTTACACCTTACCTTCGAAACTACTTGCTCTGAACTCTGCCTATAGCAACCTGTCAGTGTGATTTGCAAGAACAAGCAGTTAAATTCAGTATTTCACTGTTTCCTGTGTAATTAACCATCACTTTCCTCTCACATCCCAGAGAAACAGCTTGCCGGGATTAAAACTTTGTTACTCGTGATCTGGTCATGGCATTGGAAGCTTAATGGGCCTCCTAGTCTCTGATAAACTGCGCCCCCAAGTTTGAAGGGACACCAAAGCCGCTGGTGGGCAGGGAGTCAGCACTGGCAAGTCAAAGACAAAAGATAGATGTAAAAGGAAAAACGTAAAGTGGAGATGAGAGAATAGGAGGAAAAAGGAAACAGAAAGTAGGGACCTAGAGGGGAAGAAGGCAAAAGAAAAGGAAGCAGGAGAAATGTGCGTCGTGCACATTGTAGAACATTTTCTTTTGTGCTAGGAGGTGGAAAAAACAGCTTTCAGTCTGCGCAGAGTGCCCAGATGGCGTGTGTTGCTGTAAGAAAGCTGAGGAAAAATGCTTTCCCTGCAAAATGACGCAGCAACAATGTACAGCAGTGAAGGCTACCACCAGCTGAGTGCCAACTGTATACTGGAGGCAGTATACACACATGCTTTCGAGTTTCCAGTCGTTAAACAAAACCATAATGTGGTTCTTTATGCTCACTTTACAGATAGAGATACAAAGGATCAGATCGTTTAAGGGACTCGCCAGAAGCAGCAGAGCTCTTAAGCGGAAAACTCTAAGGCTCCCACTTCCTCCACTACACCATTTTGACAGATTTATTTACAATATTCTACATTTGCAGTATTTCTGATACATTAAAGCAGCACTTGGCAGTTGCTTTCAGGACACAGATTTCCTGTGAAAGTGCTTCTAGTTGATTAACCTGCATAAGATAGCAGAGTCCATTTTGGGGGGAACTGCTTTTCTTCCTCTCCAACCATGGAGGACTGGTAAGGGTAGACGGTAGACGAGTGTGTGCAATCACAGACTCTCTAAGCCACAATGATTGATGCAGAGATGTCCTATGGCCCAGCGTGGTTCAAACAGTGGTTTTTCCTATTATTTCTCAAATAGGAACTGGTAGGAGGAGGCTGTTGATTATGAGACTATAAGTCTGGATTATGAGACGATAAACCCTGGAGTTGCCCAGTTAAGGGTCTGTGACTTAACCAAGGAGAATAAAGCCTCCAGGCACTAGATGAGATATGGAAAGAAACAGATTCCTGGCAGCATTCGGATCTCTAATTCCAAACATCTCTAAGACTAAGAATGCCACGTTTGCCAATAGTTTCTCTATTTACCTGTTAGCAGTAGTGATTTTTAGTCATTTAAAATAAGAAGAATCCTGACTTACATGTAAGTGAACTCCTGATTTTAAAAAATACATACAAAAATTTTTAAATGGAAAAAAATCATTTCATTGCATAGGACATTGATTCATTTACCTAGAACATAAAATACATATTCATTTTTTAAATATATTGCTTTTCATAGAAAAAATGAATAATATACATTTCTTATGAAAATAGATAAAGTGAGAAAGGAAAAGGAAAAGAGGAGGAGGAAAGAAAGGAAGATTCAAATCATCCAAATAAAGTAATATTACACATGAATTCTGTTTTTTTAAAATGCTGTGAGTAAACATCAAATGTCAATTCTATATTTTTTATTGGTGGAAATAAGTTCTGTTATCCCCGACCCACAAGGTAGATAAAAGAAACTGTACTCAAATCTGCCCTTCCGCTTTTTTCCAGATGAGGATAAGCTTGTTTGAAGGAATAGCAGAGCTCTGCAGTACTCTCAAGATTGAATTCTGCTCACATCTCTCTTTGGCCCCTCACTCAATGAGGTCATTCTTGGCTTGATCTGTACCGTGATATTGATATGTTATATCACCATGAAAAAGGCCAGAAATCCACATTTCATTTAAGTTAAGGGACATGGACTCCTGCCTGTTTTTATTTGAACTTCCACCCTATTGTTCACCCTCAATCCACCTTCTTGAGGCAAATACAAGGATATCAAGGAAATGAATTGAAAATCACTGACTGGGAAGATGAGTGGTGTGTCCAATGTAGAACCTTACACAGAGGAGCACACTTCTAATATTAAATCTCAAAAAAGAATATGCACCAAAAAATTTAATAATTTTCAATAATTAAATTATTGTTTAATTTATAGATTATAACTTTCTTATAAGCTTTCTTTTTATAGATTATAAAGAAATTAAATTATTGTCATGAATAAACTATTGATGGACTGGAGCTTAAAGCCTGATTGGCTGTTTCTGATTGGCTGTCCTCAAGTTGTTCCCCCAGGTCAAGACACTCTGCGCTAAATGCAAAATCTAGTGCTGGCCCTGGCACAGACATGGCGACTGTGCTGAGGCCTTCAAAGCCTCTCACACTGTAGCTGCTGCTGACACCGTGGATTCCTCCCAAAGAAGGATCAATGACTGCTGAAAGTGTTTTTCTGAAGGAGGGAAAGAACTTTCCCTCACCTTCCTACTAGGCTCAGATAATGAGCTGAAAACTGCTTCCTTGAGCCTCTCACTGAGATTTTGAATGAAGAATTTTCATCAGTGTAAATATATAGATACAGCTTGTTTATTTTTCACACACAATAACTTTCCATACATCTGAAGTTGGGCATAATCCCATGGCGAGCTGAGCTGTGAAACAAATGATCTGAGTGGCACAAATCATGCAATGCTCAAAAGCATAGCTCTCTTGAGTCATTTAGTATAAAAGAAAATATCTTTATCTAGCTCACCATCTTCTGAGAGTATAACTGAATTACCGTTCACTGTGTTGGTTCCTCTCATAATTTTAAGGCACTAAAAGGGTACAGTTCCTTTTTCAAACTTTAATTCAAAATAGTTTTAATAAACTAAAGTCTTGGTGCTTAAAACAATGAGCTTTCATAAGTAGGAAATCAGTCACACGGAACACCTCTTTCACTGAAGATTCTGGATAATGAGGCATCAGTAGAAAACAGGAACACTATGATATTTATTTTCATAATGTTCTCCACAAATCAGAAATCCAATGTTCAATTGATTTCTCAGTTTGGAGGTGGGATATGAGTTCAATCCAAATAACTGAGGAGAAAATAAATATATGCAGTAGATATATGACTATAACAAACCAACTCTACTCAAGCTATGAATAGTATAATAGGAATTATTCCATGGACAGACCCTAGATACTGAGGGATACTGGAAAGAAAGAAGCAAGCACTTCCATAGGAAAAGTAAGTCCTTCTTACAGATGGGATAGACTGGAATTGTTCTGTGGTGCGATTCACCAGCTATTATGCCCTTGTGAGAGGGCAATGAAAAAGCTTAGTTTTGCCCAGAAATGCCTTTTTCCTAAGACCCTAAGATTGATACATGATGGCTTGAGGGGGCAGAAAAACAAAAAAGAAGCCAGCAAACTATGGCCCGTGAGCCACATCCTGTACGTGAACTGTGACTGTTTCTGTAGAGAAAGTGTAATTGGAATAGAGCCACGCCTACTCATTTGCATGTTGCCTGTGGCTGCAACAAGAGGAGTTGATTAACTGCCAAAGACACTGTAGGGTCTTTTATCGAAGGTGTTTGCCAATCCCTGGCTTAGGATATCAAGTACAAGTGTGAAACCTGCATCATCCATGAAAGACTTAACTGGAAACTTCTGAACTAACAAGACTTAAAAGGTTACTCGGTACAGATCTCGACCTTCGAACCAGACAACTAGACTTTGGGTAATTAAATTCCCAGGTGACTTCGCTCTAGATCCAAGCCTATGTACCAGAAAGCTTCCTTGCCTTCCTTTCTACTGTATATCAAGTATTTCTTGTTATGTGCTGTTTCCTATTCAAATCTGTGCAGATTAAGGGAGTGACTATTGTTCTGGAAATTATTTCCATTGAATGTACTGAATACACTGAACTTGAGCATTCTCTGCAAAAGATAATAGCTGCAAAAGTTAAAATGTACAGCATCTTAGATCAGGCTGCCATAACACCATCAACTGGTGGCTTAAACAACAGAAATTTATTTCTCACAGTCCTGGAGTCCGAAAAGTTCAATATCAAAGTGCTGGTCAATTCAGGACCTGGCGAGGGCTCTTGTTCTGGTTTGCACCCACCTGCCTTCTCACTGTGTACTCACGTAACCTCTTCTGTGTGTGCACGCATGGAAAGAGAAAACCAGCAAGCTCTCTGGTGCCTCTTCTTTTAAGGCCTTAATCTCATCATGAGGGCATCACCTTCCTGACCTTAGAAATGGCCTTTGTAGAACTTCTTCACAAATCAGATAAAATTATAGTTCAAGCTTGCTATGAAAAGCAAATAGTACAAAGTTTATTTTCTCCCTTCTTTAAAGTTGTTGATAGTTAGTGATTACTATTTTGATTGGTAGATATTCTGTACTAACTTAGGTCCCTATCATTATTTATTAACAGATTTCTTCTTAAATTGAGTACTTGAATTCATTCCAGATGTAAAAAGGGAGGTTGCAATTGTCAAAGCACTTCTTGCCGTATATTAAAAATATATTTTATTTATTGTATCAAGGTTCTACTTTTGAGATAGTTTTAGAACAGTTTGTTTTAAGAAAATTTCTACATGCAGAATTTTAGCTTAATTTGCTTCTAAAAGTAGCTTAACCTAATCTAACCTTTTGGGAGGGTTGGCTCTCAGAAAAAAAAAATTTCCCTCAAATGTGATGAAATCTTTTTGATAGGTGAAAGTGTGGCCAACTTTCTCCTGCAGCCCCCCACGAATGACAACAGGTGGATCAGGAATTCCTACCCCTCTCTTGAATTTAATCAAAGAGACACAAAGATGGAATCAATGAACTGTGGGGAAGCAAGTGAAAGAGCAAAGCTAAGTGAAAATCACAGGGAACAAAAACACGCCAGACTTAACAAATAAAGGCCTAGAGGAGACCATTTTGCCCAAAGGATACTGAAAGAACAAACATGGTTCCAGACAGAAGCCTTGTTTCCAATGGCAATTCCCAATAGACCTGGCTGTATTTATCCAAACCTATATAATAAGCTTTCCTTTCTGTTTAAGGAATTTGAGCAGGTTTCAGTTCCTTGCAACCAGTAACCCCTGTCTAGAATAGAAACTGATGCCAAAAGACAGCATAGCAAGATAGGGATTTGCCTATGGCTTTGAGAAATGGACGTTTCTCAGGTAGGGGAGGAGAAAGGCAGGTAGGGCTAGGATATTATCTGTAGGGTGCACTGGGGACACATGTAATTAATTTATTTACTGTAACCTGGTGGGAACTAGATCATACTACTGAAAGAAAATTTGGGGCGACTAAGTTGCAGAATATAAGGTAAATACAGATATTCCTCATGCCATTAAATCAAGTTTTCGTAAGGAAAAGATTTGCTCTGGTTCTAGGTGATCCTGCTGAGCGTAGACAGTGAAAAGCAAGGTGCTTGCACTAGTGTAATAGCATGTAGGATTGTCATTAGGAGAAAGCCAAGGGGCACAAGAGTAAGTCTGGGGAGAAGATTTAGTATTGTGTCCTATGAGAAAATATCTCTTAGAGATTCCCAGAAGAATCAGAAACTTAGAAAGTCAAGTAGTCAAAGGGATCAGAGAGTCAGGGGAAAAAAAAACATTTACAAAGCAAATCTGGGGGAACTCCCTGATGGCTTAGTGGTTAGGATTCCAAGTTTTCACTGCCGTGGCCCGGGTTCAATCCCTGGTAGGGGAACTGAGATCCCACAAGCCAAGCAGCGTGGCCAAAAAAAAGCAAATCTGGTTCACATTACAAAACTGGATATAGCTACAAAGAGGACATTCTAAGACTTCTTGTGTATTTATAACATACTCATCATTTGTTAACTTTGGTAATCTATATTTGCCTTCTTATAGATATTAAGTTCTTTAAAAATAAAAAGGGAGTTAAGTACCTTAAAGAAAAGAAATAGGGATTAGGAATCCTATGTTCTATTCCACAGTGTCTTGGAGAAGAGAACAAAATCACAGGGAAGATTAACTGACATAAATTGGAAAAGTAGGTCCAAAATTCAGGTATGTAAGAGGAAAAGAAAATGAGAAGGATATAGGATTAGACGGTGTACCTAACCCTGAGACATTATCTGGCAAGAAACTCCTCTTTTCCCTGCAAGAAGACTGTAGCAGAAAGCAAAGGGATGAGGGGTGGGAAGAGAAGAGTTAAGGGGGCAATAAAATTATATTAAAGCAACCAGGAGACAGAACTATGAGGCAAAGCAGTATTCATTAATTTCCAAAATATGTTTTTAGAAAGCACCGTTCTCTACTTTGGGCCAATTCTAAATATCTGAGGGAAACACCTACACTGTTTGAAACTGCTTTTCAGTCTTTCACTAAAGTGAAATGTGAAAGAAATAACTTTTTTCTCCTCTGGAAATTCAAGTGAAATGATTACAGACTATTCACATACTTTGTACTAACAAAATCGATCTTCAAAAGTTTAGGATTTTTCTATTCTCTTCATTGTATAAGATAATCTCTCAGTTCACAGTTCTTAAATTGGGTCAGAAGAAAAACATTGTCAAAGGAAAGGACTTTTATTTAGGCTCTGACATAATTCATTATATTTGCAACTATACATAAAAAGGAAGACAGATGAAACCCCAGCCTATAAATGCACTTTTATATGGCTGTCAAGAAACACAACTACAGCCACTATTTATCTGATGACATTGGAGAGAAAAGTAGTTCCCAAATGATGTGAGGTTAATTCGACAAAGATAAGGCGAATTGTAAAGGGAAGCATTTAACTGGTGAAACCAATCAGCACAGACAAGCAATCAAGGCAGCATTGTCACTTTTTCTTCCTCACTAAAAGGTTTATACTGTTAGGCTTTGGGGACAAAGTGTCTTAATAATCACATCAGATGTTTACTTCATTTTGCCTGTCTACAAATCACTAGGTCACTATTTGACATAAATCTGATTGTTCTAAGCCATCTCACCTTAAATCTTCACTTCCATTTGTACTTACCACACCGTATTGCTCATTTGCTGTCTTCCCCACCTGGCTGTAAACTCACTGAGGACAAGGGGTAAATTGAATGCAGTGGTTCTCAAGGTGTGGTTCTGGGACCAGCAGTACTGACACCAGCGTTACCTGGGAAATGGTTAGAAATGCAAATCTTGGGCCCCACCCCAGGTCTGGAGCCCAGGACTCTGCCCTAAGGGGTCCTCCTGGTGATCCAGATACTCACTAATGGTTTTGAGAACTACTAATGGTGAACCACATTCAGGCACTGAGCGCAATATACCTAGCAGTGTCAAATCTAGAAGGAAAATTACACCTATGGGGAAATCTATCTCGTGCGGCTTCCAGCAGCCTCATTATATTCAGTGTCTCATTGGATAATTGGATCCCAATTATCATACAGAAAATGAAGTATTTACCTGTTCACACTATGGAATCATATTACTTTTTTTCTGGGATATTTTAAATGTTAAAAGAAAAACTGTTAGAGATATTAACACTTATTGTCTGGTGAAGGATTCATTTCAAGTCAACTTCCTTTTAGACCAGGGCATCAGGAAAAACTTCTGATTTAGGTAACAGTTCTTTGTACTATCATAACGCCCTGAACGCAATAGGGACTATTCTAGACTTTCTCCTCTCTTTCACTGTGTGCTCCTGAATGGCAATTACTGTGCTTATTTCTTAGACCTCAATAGCCTAGAACCATAAGTAGCAAGAAGTAAATATTCAGTATATATTAAATGAATGAATGAATTCACCTTATAGAAAATCAGCCTTCCATTTATAATTACCTAGTATTGAAATTTATAATTTATAATACTTCAATAATAAGTTCCACCTTCAGGATTTCCCTACACTGATGCAGGTTCGAAAATATTAAACCCATTCACATCAGATACTGTTATTACCAAAGTGCTGTCTCTCTTTGCTGAGAAGATACAACATTCTGGGGTTCTGGGGCTTAAAAGTATTTTAATAACAGAGTTATTATTCATAATGGGCATTATTCATAATGCCCATTCTCTACAAAATAATCCACTACTTGAGAGCAATCAGTCAAAAATCAGAAAGCAACACATAACTGACAGAATTATAATTTTATTGGCAATGTTCTTTGGTCACTAAGAAACAAGACGGGTTACCCAGAGACAGCCAGGTGGCTATTTATTTATTGCAAATTGAAGTGAAATTGCCCACATTAGCTCCACCAACTAGTTGTTTACATGTGGCCAACCACAGCAATGCCAGTAGTTATTAACAACGCACTGCTGTTACTCTTCCTATCTTCCTACCTACTCACACTCAAAGGGATAGAGAAGGACTTCAAAGGCCTGGACACACTCTTCTCAAAACCACTCTTCTATGTTGCAAAACACAGAAAATATTCACTCCCATAGAAAATTCATGGGTCTACGGCTTCATTGAGCATAATTTCAGAACACAGGCTTGCAAATTTGTACAAATAGTTCTGATTACTCACCTTCACTCTAAATACAGTTTTACGTTTTAACTATCTAGAGAGCATTTTTCTTATTTCACAGCACATAAAACAAAACCTATGTAAAACCATGCCTTTCCAATTATAAGCATTATTCTCCACTATGGATGAATTCAGTATTTTCCAGCCTCGTGTCTATGAATTCTCTCAGTTGCTACAGAAAATGGACTCTGCAGAGATCTTTTAAAGCCAAACCACTTCCCAAACTCTACCCATTCTACCTGTAATTATATCTCAATCCATCCTGTAAGGAAATGACTCCTGCCCTGAAGGAGTTTAAACTGTAAGAAAAGTCAAATTCCTTTTCCCAAGCTGCTTTTCTTTTTCTGCAAGATGAAAGTAACTTAATCTATTTTTAAGTAATCTGATTTGTGACACTGCTTCCCCTTTTGTCGATAGCCTCTTCTGATCTAATCCATGGCTGTAGGTACCATCTGTATGCAGGTGATTCACAAACATATACTTCATCCCTCCTCAGCTCCAGATCCATATAATCCACTTACCATTGGACATCTCAATATAGCTTTCAAAACACTTAATTCAGTATCTCTAAAACCTGACTCATAATCTCTACCCCGAAAAGCCATTCCTGCTATTCCAGTCTTTCCATATATAGTTTCCAAAGCAAAACTTCAGAAATACATTCTCAAATCTGACTGTCCTCTTACTTCACCACCAAACCATTTCCCAAATCTTGCCCATCCCAACTAATTAGATCTCAAATCCGTCTACTTGACTCTAACTCCACAGCCACCGCCCTAGTCCAAGCCACTTTTCTCTCCAACCTGGCTCACTGCAATTGTCCTTGAACTGCTCCCATCACCCACACTTCTATCTTGCAATCCAGCAGCCTGACATCTATAACGACAGATCTGAACACATCATTCCCAAACTATAACCTGCCCACAGTCTCCTATAATCTTCATGATGAGGTCTGCATATCTTTAACATGATGTGTAGGGCCTTGCTTGAAGTCTGAACTCTTTGCCAAGACCTATATGGCCCTACCTCTCCAGGTTTATCACCTGCCAATCACCTGGCTCTCGTTTTCTCAGTTAAGTCACTTGTTTGTCCCACCTCAGGATCCTTACTCAGACAGCCTCCTCTGACCTTAATGTCTTTCCATATTTATTCCCTTGCAAACAGCTTCAACTTAAGTATCACTTTCTCAAAGAGACTGTGTCAGATTGTATTTTTCTGAAAACGTTTATAGCAGAGCAATATTTCTTGTCTTATATGCTTTCCCAGAGTTGTGTCCCTTGTCCAGTAAGAGCTAAAGTCTGGTTCCCCTCCCCTTGAACTTAGGCTGGCTTGTGACTTCTCCAACCAGTAGAGTAAGGCAGAAGTGCTACTGTGTGACTTCCGGGACTAGGTCATAAAAGGGATACAGCTTCTGCCTGCCTTTTTCTTGCAATAGCTTTGGAACTCATCCATAATTCTGTGAGGAAGCCCAAGCTTGTGGCCTTATGAGTTGTTCTGGCCCGGAGTCAGCTAAGATTTTAGCCAACAGCCATCGTCAAGTACCAGACACAGGACTGAATGTCCTTTAGACAATTCCGGCCTCTTTGCTCTGATTCCTCCAACTGAGTCCCCAGATATCAAGAAGATATCAATAATTTTACAACTGTAAAATTATTAAATGCAGTTCTGTTAGAGAGAGTTAAAGAAAGAGGACCTTGGCATTCAGAAATTGGAAAAAAGAAGCTAAAATGAGTAGCAGAGAAATAATGAGTGACTTTTCAATAAATCCTTTAGAAACAAATGAAAATAAAAGACTACAATGCTGTGCTTTGCAATCACACGTTGGTGGTGTTTGTATTTGTGTGATGGGGAAGCTAAGACATAAGTAAGATGGGCTGACAGTGTATATTTTCACATAAAGCCTAGCTAAAAGCGTAAAACCCTGGGAATTGGGAAGCGGTGACAAATACCTTAGTACGTTAAAAAAAAAAAAAGTCACCCAAAGTTGACTTTTTGACTTTTAGAAAAGTCAAAAAGTTTTTAAAAGTTAAATATCCAAGCAATGATGTCACTAGCAAAGTGAGAAAAGGGATAAAAGGACATGGAAGTAGGAACCAGTACAAGAACCCTGTTGTCAGCAGCTCTAAGTAACAAAATCACAAAAGTATTCACAATGAGATTGCGGCCAAGACACAGAAACCAGCATCAAAGAGCTTCTCTGCCTGAAAGCTCTCTCCAACAAAGAAAACAAATTATAAATACATCATTGGAACTAATGTGGATAGAGACCCTAACAATTTCCTCCACATCATATACAGTAAATAAAAATATTACTGTATTAATAATAAAGCTGTCTTTTCTAATAATGTCAGATGTGAAAACCATATAGGTAAGTTCCCTAATGCCATTTTCACTGTAAGGTCTTAAGTTCTTCGAACCTGATTTTTCCTTTTGTTGATTTTTTCAAGACTCTGATTTTCAAGATATCCGTATTTTCAGCTGATTTGTGTTGTGATAAACAATGATACATTGGCAAAATTGATTTCATACAGTATCTAGAATGAAGGAAAATATGCATGTAAAAAGGAAATGGATAGATATATACACTTTATTTATGTTATCAAGAAAACCTTGAATAAAACTACTTTCATGGTTATTTAAAAATCTCCATGGGATTGAAAAATGGATAAACAAACAGTGTAGATACATAAAAAACTATAAAGGGAAATCAACACACTTCTGGAGAAAGAAAGGAAACAATAAGGCTCTCCAAGGATTAGTGCTACAATAGATGCAAGTTTTAACTACTGTAGACCACAAGCCACAATAAATTCTCTACAACTGTACTTCAAAGCCAAGCACTTTGAGATAATAAAATGTCCAATCAAATGGGTTGTCTTGAAAGACATCTACAGTGGATAGAAAAATGCCTGCTAAGCTTTACTCTAAGCGTATATAAGAATGTATTTAAGTAAAAAATCCCATTTACAATCTAATTGGGTCTGAGCTATCACAAAAGCAGGGACAGAGACGACTTTGTAGACTGACAATCCCTCAAGACCTCGATGTACCGCGTTCCTTTTAGCTAATGCCTTTAAACAGAGAGTCTTCTAAAACGCCACACGGAAAAAGTAGCCACGCATTATAGCCTCTATTCAGAAACTAATTCCTGAACCGCCCAATTCGATCTCACAGCTCATCCAGTCTTGCTCTCATTTCCCAGCTACGAACTTCAGAATTCATTTCCCTTTATGCTGCTGCTCTGAGCTCTCAGATCTGACAACCTGACCTAGCTCCAGCTAAAAGCCTGCCTACCTGCTCACTGAAAGCATCACCAGCAAACCTCCTGATACCTATTCTGGCCCGACGTGGCCTTTCCCCACGGGGAGCCCCTTACCGAGGGTAGGATGCCTCACAGGAAGGACTGGACATGATATTCTGCTGAGGCCAGAAGAACAAGTAAAGCAATGGGCATTATTATCAAGATATATTATGGAGATTTCTTCTTCTCTCTCTTTCTCTCTCTCTTCTTTCTTTTTTTCTTTTGTGAGAATGCATCTCATTTAATATAATGAAAACAAACAGAAAATCAAGCTTTACTTCACTGCATTTTGGTTGTGTGCATTCTTTCCAGTTAGCATCAATACCAGAAAAATTATCTGAATTTTGCCTAATTCATGTTTATTTTGCATGAATATAAATTTTGCCATCCTTATCTCTCAGTGGTTACAATCACAGAGCTGCATAATGTCCTTGGTTTAAATTACAGTATTGTCAAATTAGCAAGAACATAGACAAGAATAGCAATGGAATTGTTATGCGTCTATGCTTTCTAAATTACAATATGTGCAATACTATGCACACTCCAAAAACTACTGGTATTCCATAACTAAAACCAGCATTTGAATGCAAATGTCTTATGTCTTTCTGTCTTTTAACTCCCACTGCAGAACACTATCTAAATAACGGATCTTCTTGGCTTATAATTACAAAGTGCCATGTCTTTCTTTTAATTAAATGATTTCCATATTATATCCAGTTTGTTTTATTAAAATAAATCAAAAAGAAAAAAGCCTGGTTGAATTAACTACAAGATTAACACGCAGGCATGACTTAATTCTGCTTGAGATCACTTGTTCCTATGAACTATTTTTTGTCTTTAATTCTGTAGAATTTCAGCAAAACCTGTCTGCATCAGTGGTGTACGTGATGGAATGCTACAATTCCCTTCACATCCACGGTGTCCCAAACACAACAAAGGCAGATTTTTAAAACAGGTTGAGACCATTTGTTCATGCCTTCAATATACAAGTTTCAAACTTATTCCAACTTGGTGCATAGTATGCTTTTGCCATCTGCTGGAACAATGATAGACTGCAGGTGTAATAATCTGGAGCAAGAGGGGTTGAAACAATGGTGATTAAATTGGATTAACCAGACACTTTAAAGATGTTTTCCCAGGGCTCTAACACATATATAAGCAGAGTAATCAGTCTCTTTCAAGATTGTTAGGAAAGAGATCTTCCAAAATTAGAGACCTTCAGGGAAGCCTGAGAACCTTTCCTTTGTCTATGATTACTATCTTTGCAAAGGTTCCTTTAAGATGCAAGTTGTGTCTATTTAGAATATGCAATGCCGTAGCAAAACAAGAGAAAAAAGTCTGGATTTCCAAAAGCTGGAGGCTTAGATAATAGATGGAAAATTGCAGAGTCATACTAAATCATTTTCATTTTCAGCAAACATTAATTTTTGCTGAAAATTAATTATTTTTCCATAAATATGATCCATTTCTCCATTATTTGACAGGAGAAGTTTTCCGTGGTCTTCTTACATTTAGGGGCCACAACGTGCATTCCATAGCATTTTGAACTTACGATACCATTTTAATTTTGCAGTTCTCTGAGTTTGGTAGATTCAACATTTATTACCATCATCTGAGTGGTCTGGTAACTGAAATATAGAGAATTGGAGCAGGTAGACTCTAAAATGACCCCTAATGATCCCGCCTCCTGGTATTCATACCCTTGTGTAATTTTCTATCCTTTGGACTGTGTTCTGGACTTGGAGACTTGCCTCTTACAAATAGAATACAGCAAAAGTAATGGAATGCCACTTCTGAGGTTAGGTTATAAAAGACTTGACCTCCATCTCTCTCTCTTTCTCTTTCTCCTCCCTCTGTCTCCCTCCTTCTCCCTCTGACTCTTCTCACTTGCTGAGTCTGATGAAGCAAAGAGCCATGTTGTGAGCTGCCCCGTGGAGAAGGCACAAGGAAGAGGGGGAGTTCTCTGACAAACAGCCAGTGAGAAAAATGAGGCCCTTAGTCCGACAACCCGCAGAAAACCAAATCCTGCCAAAACCACATGAGTGAGCTTGGAAGGAGATCTTTCCTCAGCTGACCTTTGAGGTGACTGCAGCCCTGGCACTACCTTCACCGCAGTACCACACGTGACCCTAAGCCAAAGCACCCAGCTAAGCCACACACGCATATCTCATGCACAGAAACCATTAACTCATAAATATGTTTTTAGCTTGAAGCTAATACGTTTTAGGGTAGCTTGGTATGCAGCAGTAAGTAACTAATACCAGTAGAGTCAGTGATTTCCCATAGATACCAGCCTAGCTAATGATGTTGCCTTTAGGCAGCAAACACGTTTAGCTTATCTCAGTAAGTCAAGAGAAATTCTTATGCCAGCAAATTTGAAAATTATGCAAAAGCAAGAGAAGAAACAAGTGATGCAATGTAACAAAAATTCACTGAGCACCTAATCTTTGAAAGGCCTAGATTAGGTAAACAAGAAAGAAAAGTTCAATATTGAATGGGAAATGCCATAGACTGAATGCTTGTGTACCCCTAAAATTCATATGTTGAAACTTAATCCCCAATGTGATGGTATTTGAATGTAGGGTCTTTGGGAAGTGATTAGGTCATGAATGAAATTAGTGCCCTTATGAAAAAGTACACAGGGAGCTCCTTTACCCCTTCCACCATATGAGATTATAGTGAAAAGACAGCCTTCTATGAACCAGGAAGCAGGCTCTCACCAGGCACTGAATCTGTCCTTGATCTTGGACTTCCCAACCTGCAGAACTATAAGAAATAAATTTTTGTTGTTTATAAGCCACCCAGTGCATGGTATTTTTGTTATAGCTGCCTAAACAGACTAAGACAGGAAGTAATACAGGTGAAGATGAGTTAATAGAGGAAGATTAGATTGAAGGATAGTAATAATGATGCTAATGTTAGTATGACTTGAGGAAGAACATCCCCCCATGTAAAAATTGGGATAGACACCAGTGGGCAGACAGCTTTTGAAACAGGCCTTGTAAGGAAGCCTAGGATTTCAAAAAAGGAAGAAAATTCTGAGTAATGGTTAAAACGGGAAAAATGTACAGTAGTAAGAAAATGAGGCATATTTAAGTAAGAGTGAGTGAGTGGTTCACACACAGAAGATACTGGGGAATAAATCTGCATCAGTCACATGAGCAAAAGTCCTGAATGCCAGGTCCAGGTCCAAGAAGTCTGCACTTAATTAATTCTGCAAGGATCCAATGAAATTTCCTGGAAAGGAGAAAGCTTGAGACCAAATTAGCATCTTAAAAGAATTATTTTGCAACAAAATGAAGGACGGGTCCAGATGGTACAAGGAAAAATGTGAAAGACTTTGAAATGGACCAAAAAGGTTATTGGGTGACTTTAATCCTAAACTACAGGTGTTGAGAGCAGGAGTCAGGTGTACTAGGACCATGGGCTAAAATGGGCCAGTGGTCTGTTTTTGAACAGTATTGGAGCTATGAATGGTTTTTATATTTTTTGAAAGGTTATAAAACAAAACAGAACAAAGCCAAGGTGAATATGTAACAAGAACCGTATGTGGACCACAGAGATTAAAGTATTTACTATCTGGTCCCTTCTAGAAAAAATTTGCTAACCTCTGTTCTAAAGAACATTCTTCCAGGTTCTGAATCTAAGGGATTTGCACCTTTCTTGGTCTTTTGAGCTATTTCAGAATTCTGTAAATTGTAGATAACTGATAGCACTGCAAATGGCTCTTGTCTGTTAGCATGCAAGACAATCCTGTCTGATGGAGAGACATTTCATTTCTCCTCCCTAACCCCACCTGCCCGCCCCAACCCTATGAAAAAGAGTTGGTTTTGCTTCTGTCTATAAAATCATTTCATGGCCTCTATCTCTGCTCTTTGATTTATTTTTTGCACTGGTTGTTAATATCTAACTGGTTACCTCATAAATTCATGAGTTAAATAAAATCTTTGACATGTATTGATCTTATGTTTTTTATGAGAGTCAGGATTTGGCCTTTTTATAAATGCACATTTTAACAATAGGAAAAGAAAATGATGATAAATTAGAGATGATCAAAGCTGTCTCTAAGAGTTACGCATGTTCCAGTGTATCATTAAACACCACGGAGTTCTGGGTGTCTCTAGTTATTAAGTTCAGCAATTCCCCAAGTATATATGGAGGTTAGAGACTAAGCAGGCACATCAGCCCCCTGTTGATCCTAAGGATGTTCTGGGTGTTAAGGTGAGGACCAAACCAAGCAAAGTCCAACAGAGCAGCATCTCTCCTACTGGATAGTCACCCAATGAGGGTCTAGATGAAGGGGAAACCCCATCCAGTAAAAATAATAGCATAAAACCTCAATGTGGCAAGGAGAGGCACAGTATGGGAGTCAAATCTTGTACCTGAGCCCTGAGCGTGTCAGCAATGCCCCCTCACAGTGGGTTCTTTTCCACGTCTCCCCAGATGGCAAATATTGGTCTCTTCTTCTGGAAAGTCCTCTTTTCTCTCCTCTCTCATCCTCTAATCTCCTTTTTAGACTAGGACATGACTTCCTCCCTCAAATGTTTTACTTTCCTTCTTGCTTTTTCAAGCACTTTTTTCCCTCCCTTCTAGCTGCTATGCAAAAATCCTCTCCACTAGTTCTTTCTTAATTGACTCTGATGGTCCATTAGAACCAATTCAGCAAATAACTATTTATCTTTGCTCTACAGCAAGAAGGGTTTAATCCTGAAACTCTGAGTTGATATTTGTGTGTTTGGGGATGGTGGTAGTGAGATGTTTAAATTCTAAAAGGTGGAAGAAGTTCATTTTTCCTATTAGAAAAAATCTGAATTAACTTAACTTACACTTCCACAAGGGTAATGGCAATGAATATGGGGAAAATAAGGTGGATTAAGAAGGTGTTGTGTAGGTAGAATATTCATAAATTGGCATTTTATGGAATATAGAGGATGAAACTTAAGAACTGTTATAAAAGGTATTCCATATGTCAAGGGTGGTCCATTGGTAATGATGTTAACAGTTATGGGGAATTCAGGTCAAGGAATTGGTTTGGGAGGTTGCTGGGGGTATTATGATGTGACTTTTCTCAATATAAAGGGCAATTATAGTTGTAACAGTCATTACAGAAAAATTCAGCAAAGTGACTAGGCCTTGGAGAATGAATAGTGTAGTGTAAAAGTAATTCCTGTCTATACTACAGATAAATCATATGGTTTGGGTACTTATTTTGTCTTTTTTACCTAATTCTAGAGTAGAAACTTTTCCATGACCTCATAGAACTTTTCTATTATTTTATCCCTGGATTTGAAGAAGAAATACAACAACAAAAACTGTCTGTTCTTATACTTACTATGTTCGGAATGCAATTATGGGATATTCCCTATTTTTAAAAAGCTTCCCCATATAGCAAAATATGATTATGATCTTCTGTTCATCTCTGAAAACTATAATACCATCATTAATCTTTATCAACTGAGTCCATGGATTTTACATCTCTGCAAGATCAGTCAGCAATTCAAGAAGATTTTTTTTTTTTTTTTTTTTTTGCGGTACGCGGGCCTCTCACTGCTGTGGCCTCTCCCGCTGCGGAGCACAGGCTCCGGACGCGCAGGCTCAGCGGCCATGGCTCATGGGCCCAGCCGCTCCTCGGCATGTGGGATCCCCCGGACAGGGGCACGAACCCGTGTCCCCTGCATCGGCAGACGGACTCTCAACCACTGCGCCACCAGGGAAGCCCTCAAGAAGATTTTTATCAGTGGCAACTAACATCTGGAATGGAATAAGTCATATTTCATTTACTTTATCAGACTAAGTTCATATTTTACTATTTTGATTCAGATATTGAAAAGAGACAAGACCTCATGATTTCTAAGTAATTTTTCTATATACGTGGTTTTGTTTTTTTGTTGTTGTTATTGTTGTTGCTGTTTCTTTCCATCTGGCCAGAAAAGGGTGTTCAGAGTCCTAAATTTTCCAATACCTCCAAAAATAAATAAGTTAAAAAAAAAATCAGGGGCTTCCCTGGTGGCGCAGTGGTTGAGAGTCCGCCTGCCGATTCAGGGGACGCGGGTTCGTGTCCCGGTTCGGGGGGATCCCACATGCCGCGGAGCCGCTGGGCCCGTGAGCCATGGCCGCTGGGCTTGCGCGTCTGGAGCCTGTGCTCCGTGGCGGCAGGAGCCGCAGGGGTGAGAGGCCCGCGTACCGCAAAAAAAAAAAAAAAAAATCAAGCCCATTTAAAAGCCTAATTCTATGTAGTTTAATGTGTAAAAAATGTTTCAAAGTCAAACATTCTTTATTTCCCCATTTTCTGTAATTATTTTGTACAAAATACAACTTCATTTGTAAAAGAGAGGTATTACATTTTTTGAGAAAATGGATTGTATTCTGAGCCTTGGCAAATCTATGGAAATCAACACTCAGTCAAATGAATAATATGAATCCTAGTTTCAGGACTTGCTTTAGGCAAAATTTGTCATATAGACAATCTTTTCTTGCCTCCCTGGAGACCAGGGTGAGAATCTGACAGAGCAGAAACCAGAAAACACATTACCCTCAAACTGAAATATTGTTTAGGCCCCAGACATTTCCTATTCAGTTTAAGAAAACTAAGACCCACATACCACATGACAGTTAGTTCCTTTCAAATAAATTTGTTTTTGTACAGATCCAGGGGTGAAAAAAAAGATTAATCTTCAAGTAAAATACCAAGAAAAAGCATAAGTGTGTTTTTTTCTACCTGTTCTAATGAATTAAACATGCTTTTTTGAGGTAAAACAAAGGCTTAACTGCTTTTGAATGTCCTAGAGCTAGTATAGTGACGTACACTCAAATTGTTTTTCATAGAACTGATTTACTACAGTCCTTCAGCATGACCAAGAGCCCACTCCAAACTAAATCATTTCACTACTGTCAAAACTAGAATTTACCAAACAGTACTTAAAATGCAACACAGTATTCAAAATGAATCCTTAATGAGTTATTATACTTTTTTTTTTAACAAAACTTTGTACACTGAGGCAAAGTACTGAGGATCTCTTAGAGGTGTTACATGCAATTAATCATAAAGATTTTTTTCTGGGAAAATAAATCTATGTAGGCTTTTAAATTACAGTATTAGGAGTCTTTTTATCATATGCATGGTAATTAAAATTTATAAGTAGAACACACAAATCTTTTATACACTAAATCTGTCTACTTCACATGTAGCTACACAGGTCAATGCCTTCTAAATTTTTATGCTGGCAAATTTTCACTAACCCTGCTGAATTCCCTCCCTTATGCAAAATAATTTTTTATACTCCAGGGACAACTACTGTAGTGTACCAGAGGAATTCCTGACCTCCAAATCAAACTTAGGTTAAGCATGGGGTTTAAATTATCTGCAATTATTTAATATGGTCTGACATTATCAAAATGGTTTAAGGAACATATTTTAATCTACAATTTATCTCCCTTTTTGAAAAAGTTCTTCTGGTTACTCAGGCAAATAAAAACGTTTAATTTACTTAAGAAATGATTATCTCTTAGGGATAAGATTTGTAAATACAAACATTTTGAGATTACAGAAATTGTAGATATTTGTTTGTGAGAGAGGATTGTTGGGAGAATAGAAAAAGCATGAACTTTGGTTTGAGAACACTATTAAAATTTGAGTTCTGTCATTACTGGCAATTGATCTCCCTGAGTCTCAATGTTCTCATCTGTCAAATGGGACAATAATATAGACTTTGCAGATTTGATAGGCTTAAAAGAGCTGGGCAGTAAAGGAACAAGCACATGCTATTCAATGAATAATGATTCCTTTTTTGTCAATACCTATACCAGGAAAATTTGACAAGAAATTACTTGGATCCGCATACTTTTATTGGAGAGAAAGATTTCTTCTGGTTTCTGACTTAAATTCTTGGGAATACAATAATTTATCAGCAGGGCTGGGAACATTCTTTGTTTGTTTCATTATTTTTGTTTAGACAAACTCCAATTACAAAATTCTGATGCATTCAAGTCCAGTCATCTTGTATTGCCTGACACTGGCCGGCATGGCCCAAGACAAATCCGCTTACCAAATAAATAATTCTAAGCAAATGAACCTGGCTGTGAGTCAACAGTCATCAGTTACTATAACAGCAAAAGCTAGAATTATAAGCTCACCTCTCACAACTCCCTACAACTATGGGTAGTAAAAAAAAGTCAAACAACCCTATGATTTGACATGCCAGAATTAATATACATAACCACATATCCCCAACTTCTCTGACATAAACAGTCACTAAGTTTAGTTGAGTTATAATTAGAGAGGCGTAGTGGTTAGCAGAGAAATCATTGTGCCAAAAGGCCAAAGACTGGGTTTTCAACCCATCCTCCAGCTCCTAGAGTCTGGATATGTCATTCAGAGTCTTTATTTTGCAATTTCTTTATACAATACCAACAACGCTACCCACCCTGTCTATCTTACACAGTTATTAAGAAGATAAATCATGAAAGCACTTTTAAAGTTCCAAATTGTTAAACAGAAATGTACAGCAGTTGATTTCAGTGAACTCAATGAAAATTTACTATAGAAAATATGTGCATCTATTTTCCTTCTACAAGAAAGAACAATATGATACTTGGCCTACATGGCCCAAATACCAGAAAGAACTCTATTTTGCCAAAAAGACAAATTTGCATAGGAATAAAATGAATATCTCCTTGTATGCACTGCCTAGTGAATTTATGCTTTAGAATAAACATGTTTAATCACAATGAAAGTAAGAATAAGGCAAAATAAACCTGTTTGAAAAAGAGTATAAGGTTTGCTACCAAAAAAGAATAAAAGTACAAAATGAACCAAAACTGAAACAAATTTTGCCTTTTGCCAGGGACTGACTGTGGTTATTAGCACATCAAATCAGGAATATTTGATTCGAAAAGTACTCACCATAGTTTGCCTTGCCAGCAGCATCCAGGCTTTGGGTATGATAATCCAGACCATTTTGCTAGTAGCAAAATCAAAGACTTGATGCTGACAAAAAAAAAAAGCTTAAACTTCAAAATCTGAGAAGCATTATACCTCAGAGTGAATTTATAACAATGTATTCATCCCATAAATGTTGAAATTCTGTAAATATACTTCTGAAATTGAAGAATAGCACTGTTAAAGCGAAAAACCACAGACCTAAAATGGTGTCACTTGTGCTAAAGCCCATGATGCCGAACCTAGATTTAATACCTTACCCAACTGTAGTTTCGACCTTCACCAGAAATGTAATCTTTTTTTTTTTTTTTTTTTGCGGTACGCGGGCCTCTCACTTGTTGTGGCCTCTTCCGTTGCGGAGCACAGGCTCCGGACGCGCAGGCTCAGCGGCCATGACTCACGGGCCCAGCCGCTCCGCGGCACGCGGGACCCTCCCGGACTGGGGCACGAACCCGTGTTCCCTGCATCTGCAGGCGGACTCTCAACCACTGCGCCGCCAGGGAAGCCCCTCAGAAATGCAATCTTAATTAACCAATCTGGAATTTTCTGGGCAGCACCAGTAAGGTAATCTGTCACATGGGCCCTCTCTATCTCCCCCCAGAGGAAGAAGAGGCAATCTGCATGATAAAACGCTTGCCCTTGGGTTCCCCTGAAAAGATTTCTTGCCCAAAATAACTTTGTTTTTTGTAATCGTGACTTCCTGCCCCACCCTCCTTTCTATAAATTCATTTTGTATAACCCCTCAGAGCTCGCTTCTAGTTGTTAGACGGAATGCTGCCTGATTCATAAATCATTGAATAAAGTTAATTAGAACTGCAAATTTATTCAGTAGAATTTTGTTTTTTAACATCACTAATAGCTGTCCAGGAATAAATTTGATTTATAGTTAGGGAACTTTAAAAAGACATCCATTTCTACCCAAATTTACACCCAGTAAATTATTTCTTAGTTTCTCATATAGGCTAAATATAATAAAAGTCATTTTCCATAATTGAGTCCTTATATAAAGAGAATCTGAAAAAACAGAGTAGCCTTTAAATGTCTGTAAATAAAAGCCAGATCTCAGAGTATATTTAGGAAATTGAGAAAAAGGAAGAAGCTAAAATTTTTTGATCATTTGCTATGTGCCTGGCGCACTGCTTTGGATTTGGTAAACATTTCATCATTTCATTTAACCCTACCCCACGCCCACCCCCCAAAAAACAAAAACAAAAAACTCTACAGTCAACAAAGATCAGTAGTTGCCAAGGTTATGGTTAGATGGAGGGATGAATAGGCAGAGCACAGAGGATTTTTAGGGCAATGAAAACACCCCATGTGATGCTACAGTAATAGATATATGTCATTACACATTTGTCCGATACCATAGATTGTATAACACCAAGAGCAAACCCTAAGGTAACCTATTGTCGACCAAGAAGAAACACAGAAGGCTACAAATAAGAAAAGAGTTTACTGTGGGGTCTTAGGAATTCCACTTTGGGAGACACAAATTCTGGTAAAACCAAAAGAGTGTTCCAGGAAAGAGAAAGAGTATTTTGTAAAAATAAGTATGAAACATATTAGAACTTACAAGATTCAGCAAAACCAATGTTTTACTCTGTGAAAATTCACAGCCTTAATATATTTGTATTACTAAAAATGAAAATATTAATATGATAGTGGATATCCCCATCTTAGTAGAAATATTTTTGAAGTTTTACCATTAAACTCCTGATTTGGTATATGTTTGTTCTGTTTCACTTCCATCACAGCTGGATGTACTGCAATACAATTCTAACCCTAAGTACCAGGAGTTAGCATCAGACCCCACAAGTTTAAGGGCTTAACCCTTCTCAGGACTGTGCTTGCATCAGATGCCAGCTGCATTTTAGGGGGTTGCCAGGCAACCTGGACTTCCAACTAACTGACTGTAAGTTGGAGGGCTCCCATAACCCCCTCAGCTTTGATAATTCACTAGAATGACTCACAGAATTCAGGAGAGTTCTGTACTTAGAATTACAGCTTTGTTACAAAGGATACTCATAGGGTGAAGTACTGGAAGGGAATGCAGAGTCCCCATGCCACCTCCACATGGAGTCAGGGCATGTCACCCTCCAGGTACACTAATGTACTCTCCAGTCAGGAAGTTCCGCAGAGCTTCTAATCAGGGTTTCATAACTTAGGCATGAATGATTAAGTCATTGACCATGTGATTGAACTCAAATCTCCAGCCCCTCTCTGCTTCCTACATCGTCAGGCTACCTCAAAGTCCCCAACCCTTTAATCATGTGCTTGGTCTTTTGCGGACCAGACCCCATCCTGAAGCTACCTAGGGACCCACCGTGAGTCACTCCATTAGCATAACAAAGACACTCCTATCACTCAGGCAATTCCAAGGGTTTTTGCAGCTCTGTGCCAGGAACCTCAGACAAAAGACCAGATACGTTCCTTCTTTGTCTGTTTACTTTATTGATATACCACAATGTTTGATCATGTTAAGGAAGTTTCCCATATGAACCGATCAAGGTCACACAAGGAAAACAGGTGGCATGCTGAAATTAGGGTAATTTTATTTTAACAAAGGGACTATTTATTAAGGTGAGGCTGGAGTATCAAGGAACCTCAAAGCCTATTTCAATAAAACTGGGATTATTCCAAGGATAGAAGGGACAAGGAAATGAAGCACTGTCCAGAACACAGAGGGAGAAAGTCATATAGAAAAGCCAACTTCGGGGTCGCAGGGACATTTTTCTGAGGAACACAAGTAGCTGGACGCATTGCTTCAGAGAGGAAAACAGGCACTAAATACTCTGACCTCAGTCTCTTCTCACTGCATGAGCTCCTCCTGAACCCAGCTAGACCCAGAGATTGAAACAGCCCTTTGATGGAATCCATACAGGCCAGTCTCCTGGGGCAGAGAGCAGAGTGAAGAATGATCTAGGAGAGCAAATATAATATATCCAGCACACCGTGAAGAATGGGTGTAGAGTTTTACATTAAAGCTATCTCAATATCCATGGACAATGATCTTTTGGATTCACATTTGGTCTATTAAATACTGTCCAAGCTGCCTAAAACTGAGCCATCCTTAGATTTCTGGAAAGAAGCCTACTTGGTAATGATGTATTGTTTTCTCATGTGCTGCTGGATGCTACTAGGTAACTTTAAGATTTTTGCATCAATATGTGTGAACAAAAAAACCTTTGCATTTTTCTTATTGTTTCTAATACCTTCTATTTGCATAAATGAGGACTCATTAAAGTGTTTCCCAAACATGAATACAAAAAATATCAAAGAGAGGGGCTTCCCTGGTGGCACAGTGGTTGAGAGTCCACCTGCTGATGCAGGGGACACGGGTTCGTGCCCCCGTCCGGGAAGATCCCACATGCCGTGGAGCGGCTGGACCCGTGAGCCATGGCCGCTGAGCCTGCGCGTCCAGAGCCTGTGCTCCGCAACGGGAGAGGCCACAACAGTGAGAGGCCCGCGTACGGCAAAAAAAAAAAAAAATTTTAAAAAAATATCAAAGAGGTGTAAACCCTAGTGTTCACTTTTAGCAATATAAAGAACCAAATCCTGGAAGCTTTTAAAACTCAGATTTTCCTTCCCCATCAACCATCCCTTTGTGGGAAATGGTAAAGGGAGAGAGAGATTCTATAGGGACCACGGCTTTTTAAAATCACTCTCCTTACACTTATACACTTAATAATAAGGACCATTTAATAAGTAAATGGACAATGACATGTATTGATATAAAACCAGTTAAAATAGTGCAGCCTATTTCTCACTTAAAACCACTGCCACGTATACTTCTTCATTCTCTTTAAATGTACTTGCCCACCCTTTACTTTGGTGTATTATCAGGAATGTTAAAAAATACAACTAGCTTATAGATGAACATCAACTCTCTTAAATGTTCTGAGACTCTTCTTCCAAAAGACATGCACACACAGCAAAAGCCTAGGTGCTTATAATTCACTATAGTTCAAATGCCAGGCTATATATTCTTGGTGTTAGTCAAACACCATGGAAATATTTAATGGTAAAGATAAACCAAGCATTTCTAGCCAGTCACTTTCAACTGAGATCAATACAGTGTAACGATGATTTAAGATGCTTCTGAGTTTAACTTAAGTAATTTTCCCTTCTCTCCTCTGAGATTGTAAATCTGACTAATTGCTTCACACTCTAGAACTGCTTCTTCTTGCTAAGTATAATTGCTATGTCTGGATTCTCCTACGCCCCAAGTAATTTTATGGAGGGCTTGCCTACTGATCTCATTATACTTCCAACTCTGATGCATCAGGCTCCATGCTGTTATTTACCTACGTCAGTATACTTGATAAATTAAATCCAGGCCTTGTTAAATTTACCCCTTTAAGGCACAAATATCACAATTTAATATGGATTAAATTAAACCAATAGGCATTTTGCTTCCTCCACCATGGAATATACATTAGTTGATTTCACTCACCACTGAAACACCAATACCAATAATCAGGCTATTTGTGAAATAGACAATTGGGGAAAAAAGCATTCTACAATAATTTTTGAAGTGAAAAAGTAAAAATAGTCTACCATGGCTTAATCAGCTCCTAATTATAAAAGTGTAACGCATGGCAGATAAAAAGGAACACAAGAGGATCCGAGGAGTAAAGAAGTAAAGAATAATTGCCACGCAGAGCTAACATCCAATTGTAAAGCCAGTTATTTTGATACCAAAAAAGGCTGCGCTTTTAAATTCAGCCCTAACGAAGGAAGTCTATTTTTTCACTTAGACCAGATTATTTCCGTCCTGTTAAGAAAATCAATTCAATTTGATAAACTTGGGACTTCCCTGGTGGCGCAGTGGTTAAGAATCCGCCTGCCAATTCAGGGGACAGGGATTTGAGCCCTGGTCCAGGAAGCTCCCACATGCCATGGAGCAACTAAGTCAGTGTGTCACAACTACTGGGCTTGCGCTCTAGAGCCCCTGAGCCACAACTACTGAGCCCACGAGCCACAACTACTGAAGCCCGTGTGCCTAGAGCCCGTGCTCTGCAACAAGGGAATCCACTGCAATGAGAAGCCCGTGCACCGCAACGAAGAGTAGCCCCAGCTCGCCACAACTAGAGAAATGCCCGCGCGCAGCAACGAAGACCCAACACAGGCAAAAATAAATAAATAAAATAAATAAATTTTAAAAGCTTTTTTGATAAACTTTTCTGTTGCTTTGTTCCTATGCTCACAGCTGGAGGGAGAGACAAGCCATTTCTTTAAAGTTTCTTAAGGTTATAACCCCCATGAAGGGTTGATCTTTTGACTGTTTTCTCTGAATAAAGCCTCCGAGCAAATTCACTTGAATCCACACTGAGGTTTCACTCACCTGGAACAGTCCAAGAACAAGTGTCCTCATCTTCCTTACTTTATCTTTGGAACATTTCTCTGCAGAAAATGTGTTGATTTAGCTGCTGGAACCCTCTAGAATACGGAGTGGAAAAGGGTTATGTCAGCTCTGAGATGTGAATGTTGACTACAGCACAGCCTTTTCCAGGGGAAATTACCCCTTCAATCAATGCTTCAGGACAGAGCATGGACATTTCGTTTTTTTCTGAAAAGAATTCTTAGATGCTAACAAAAGTGGACATTTATATCTTGGGTTGGTGTCCTTTTATAGGGGAAAATAAGCAGAAGATTTTGTAAGGATTTTCATAAATATAAAAAAGTCTGTCAGAAACAGTTTCCCATTATGCACAGTAGGGAGGTTCCTTGATTGATGTGAAATCAGACAGTAAAGCACTTCATATCTAAATTAATTCTCTATTAACTGAGTAACAAGTTACCCCTAAACTTAGTAACTTAAAGTAAAAAAATTTATGGATCTTACAGTTTTGGTGGCTCCGGAATTCGGGAGAGGCTCCGCTGAGTGGTCTGGCTCTGCTTCTCTCAGGAGGTTATACTGGCTGGGGCTGCAGAAATCTAACAGCTCAACTGGGGCTCAAGAATCCTCTTCTGAAACGGCTGACTCACGTGACTGGCAGCGGAGGGCTGGCTCTCATATAGCTGTTGGCAGAAACCTTTTTCTGGTTTTCGACAGGGTTACTCAGTTCCTTGCCAAATGGACCACTCCTCCGGCCTGCTTTAATGTCCTTGTGACATGACAGCTGTTTTCCCCCAGAGTGAATCATCGAAGAAAGAGAGCAAAGAGAAGATCACAATGCCTTTTGTCTCAGAAGTCACACACCATCTCTTCCACCATCTTCTAGTTTATTAGAAATAAATTACCAAGTCCAGTCCAGATTCAAGGGAGTAGAGTAAAAGGAGAGAATACTTTTTTGAACATTAGACAGATTTTAAACCACTATAGTGTCCTTCTCACCTACTAATATTTTGGCAGCTAAAACAGTTATTGTACTGGTGGTGGACAGGTTTTAAGGTGGCTTCCATGACCCCACCTTCAGGTCTTCATGTCTTCGTATAATCCTCTTCCCTGAGTGTGGGCAAAACGGTGATTTGCTTCTAATCAGTCGAACGTGCGAAAGGCGATGGTAAATACATGATTACATAAGAGTGTAGCACCTCTCTTGCTAGGGTCTCTCACTGCCTATTACTGGTCAAAGAAGCAAGCTGACCTGAATTTTACTGCCATAATGAATTGAATTTTGCCATAATCTGAGTGATCCTGAAAGTAGACCGTTCTCCAGTTGAGCCTCCAGATGAGAATGAAGCCTTGGACAACACCTTAATTGCAGACTTGCCGAGGACCCAGCTAAGCCATTCCCGAACTTCTGTCCCACAGACACTTTGAGATAATGTGCGTTGCTTTAAGCCACTAGGTCTGTGGCAATTTGTTGTATAGGAAACCTAATCGAGTACAGAAGCCAGGAATCCCAAGTCTAACCTACATGTTGGTAGTGTAGAAATAAGTCACTCCACATCTCAGGGCCTCATTTTCCTCATCTGTTAAAAAAAAAAAAAGAGAGAGAGAATAATTTTAGTAAAATCAAAGATGCTCCAACCATTTTATGTCATGAAACATTACATGAGAGGCCAATAGACAAAACAGCTAAAATAGATCTTTTCTTATCAAGTAGGAGAAGGGTCCTAAAATATCTACCCTCCCACTTTATAATCCAAGATTATATGGATTATATAATCCATATATATGAGGAACAGAGATTGAGTATTTTGGGACTGGATCACTTTTTTTTTTTTTTTGCAGTACAAGGGCCTCTCACTGCTGTGGCCTCTCCCGCTGCGGAGCACAGGTTCCGGACGCGCAGGCTCATTAGCCATGGCTCACGGGCCCAGCCGCTCTGTGGCATGTGGGATCTTCCTGGACTGGGGCACGAACCCGCATCCTCTGCATTGGCAGGCGGACTCTCAACCACTGCGCCACCAGGGAAGCCCAAGGACTGGATCACTTTTAAAGTGTCTGGATTCTTCTAGCTTAATCATGCCATGATTTTATGACAGCCTCAAAAGAGAAAGAAAAGTGGGGAGGAATTATACACACTTATTGACCAAGTGGACAAGGGAAACTCCAGGCATATAGTATAAAATTTATTTTACCACTAGATGCATAGCCCCTACCACTGCTCACCCTTTCCTGATTATGCCTATCTCTCTGAAGTATGTAGCAAACAAAAATATGGGAGTTCAATGTCATCATCTTTCATGATTTTGAGTTTCATATTCATTTAAAAACAAGTTGGGACTTTCCTGGTGGTGCAATGGCTAAGAATCCGCCTGCCAATGCAGGGGACGTGGGTTGGAGCCCTGGTCCGGGAAGATCCCACATGCCGTGGAGCAACTAAGCCCGTGAGCCACAACTACTGAGCCCACAGGCCTAGAGCCCATGCTCCACAACAAAAGAAGCCGCTGCAGTGAGAAGCCCACACACAGCAACTAGAGAAAAGCCCACGCACACAAATGAAGACCCAATGCAGCAAAATTTTAAAAATACAAAATAAAAACAAGTAAATCGGGAATATATTAGTCAGGGTGTGTGTGTGTGTGTGTGTGTGTGTGTGTGTGTGTGTGTGTGTGTG
>NW_021703785.1:18290948-18328191 GCF_005190385.1 Monodon monoceros | reverse complement strand
TGTGTGTGTGTGTGTGTGTGTGTGTGTGTGTGTGTGTGTGTGTGTGTATTGTTTGGCAAGAGGGATTGATAGCACAGTTAACAGTCTTACTAAATCTCACCATTGGCCCCAATTTTTCACACCTCCCTGTATCTACATCCTTTGCTTAGGGAGTTTGCAATTCTTCTAAAAGGAGTTTATATTCACCTGCCCCTTACGTTTGAGCTTGGCCACGTAACTTGCTTTACCTAATGCCATATGAACAGAAGGGACAGTGTGCCAGTTCCAAGACTAGACCTTATGATAACACATCTTTTCTCTTCTTCTCTTGTGCCTCTGCCATTTCCATGTGAAAAACATGCTCTAACTAGCCAACTGTTCCAAGGGAAATGAAAGACATGTGAGCAGAGTCACCCCAGACAACCTACAGACCAGTGTTTAGAAGCAAAATTACTCAAGCTGTTCCAGCCCAAAAAAGAGCTGCTCACCTGAGCCAGCCTAAATCAGCCAAGCCTACTGACCTACAGATCTTTGCCAATAGCTGATTGCTGTTTTAAGTCATCAAGTGTTGGGGTAGTTTGTTACATAGCATTATTGGTGTATAACTCAGTATACACTGAACAAAGTTGTTAGGGAAAAGTCTGTCTCTCTCTCATAAAGCTTCTCAAAATACACTATATACTTTCCCTTACATGTGCTAATTTAAACCTCTTAACAGCTTTACTACTGAAAGTGTCTATCTGCCTAACTGGTGACTCTATACCAGAGAAGAAAGGGTTGATAAAGTTGTTCTATAATGGAAAAATGTCAATTTTTAAAACCATGAAAGGCCAAAGAAAACATAAAATTGTTATTATAAATATATAGAATTATCAGTAAGATATTCTAAACACCTATCTTTAATTGTACAAAAATACTGCTATCAAACAGGTTTTAAGGATATGAAGCTTGTTGTTATGATACACATTTATCATTGTCATGCTTTCTTGGTGGATTGACCCTTTTATCATTATGTAAAGTTCCTCTCTGTCTCTGGAAATTTTCTTTGCTCTGAAGTTCATTTTATCTGATATTAATATAGCCACTCCTGCTTTCTTTTGATTAATGTTTGCATGATATATATTTTCCCATTGTTTAACATTTGATTTACCTATCTCATTATATTTGAAGAGAATTTCTTGTAGACAAAATATAGTTTGATAATTTTTTACTTGCTCTGTCAAATTCTGTTTTTTAACATGTATTTAGACCATTTATATTTAGTGAAATTATTGATACATTAGGGTTTATTATTCCATTTTATTTTTTGATTTTCTGTTTATTTTCTCTCTTTTCTTTTTCCTGCCTTCCTGTGTCTTACCTGAACATATTTTAGAATTCCACGTTGATTTAGCTACAGTGTTTTTTAACGTATCTGCCACATTCTTTTTAACAGCTGCATAAAAATTCCATTGTATGGATGAAACTTAATTTATTTAATCAGCTCCTGGTTCATTCATTCTTCACAAATATAGCCTCTCCGAATTGATCTGATATTTCTAATTCTAGACCTTTTTCAACTATGATACTCACTATATCAAGGAGTTTTATTCTAAAATAGTATTTACAGCTTATTTTTACCAATAAGAGTAGTGATATTATTGAAAAAGTTACCACCTCCTTGGGCCTCATTTTCTCGCGTGCAACATAACATGTACAAATACAAGTGTATTTTCTCAGGCTATATTGGTTGTAAAATCAAAATAAAATAATACTAATACAGATTGTTTTGTCCCTGACGACAGCCTCTATAATGGGACTTCTGAAACACTCCCCACACATATTTTTCTCAGTGGCCCTGCGCATACCTCTTGTGTCCTTTAACACAGCCCTATCTACAATATTGTGATGGAACTATTTTTGTTTTGTATTTTAGCTCAAGTTTCCTGAATTGATGTGGCAGATATATCTGATGCCCATTGGGGGATCTGAAGGAGTCTTAATACTGCTAGTGCAATTTCTCCTAAAGAGATTTTTCTGTGCAATGTCATCACACTGTGTTGGAGATTTTTTGGTATTAGAAATAGAATTACTATGTTCTGGTTGAGGAATTGGATTTATGTTTTTAAGGATGTCTATGGAATGCAAAATTCAGCAGACAATTTTTTGTTACCGAGCTCACTTGAAAAGCATAGACCTCAAATGGTTTATGATTCACCAATTAATCAATTTAACTATCATAGTTTCTATATCTTAAACTATGTGTTGGATGGTCACAATGAAAATTTCCCATACCGTTGTTTTTACTCAATATAGCAGGCCTATGAGAATCAGATACATAATTGGCCAAATCAATCACTCAGCAATCATCAGCTAAGATACTTAGAAAATACTGACTCATTCAAATAGCAGTGGATTCAATGGCCCTGTATTACAGTTTGACTCTATCACCAAAAAAGCAGCAGATATATTATTACATTTCCTTTAAATTGGTGAGAAGTCAGTATTCAAACCGTTAAATAAGGTGTTAACACTCTAACTCAAAATTCTTCAGCTTTAAGGCGTTGAATTGATTCTTCTAACAGTGTAAAAGAGTTTTTCCAGGTAATTTTCTATTCCATTACCACACGTGATGCACAAGAGTACAGCTACACATCAAGTTTTGGGCGGATTTTTTTTTTTTTTTTTTGCGGTCCGCGGGCCTCTCCCGTTGCGGAGCACAGGCTCCGGACGCGCAGGCTCAGCGGCCATGGCTCACGGGACCCCAGCCGCTCCGCGGCATGTGGGATCTTCCCGGACCGGGGCACGAACCCACGTCCCCTGCACTGGCAGGCGGACTCTCAACCACTGCACCACCAGGGAAGCCCTGGGCTGACAGGTTTTTTACTGAGTATTTACAGAGACTATTATCCCAGGTTGTAAGGATCAGCACATCATGCAGATCTTTTCGAATTTATCATTATGACTTTTCCTGCAAGAGGCACAATCATTTTAACGATGAGAAAACCTGAGCAAATGGTGACCTTTCGACTCAGAGGATCAGCAGTCAAAGTCAGACTTCTTAACTAAGAACTCCATTGTGCCATGCATTGTCAAGCCTCGTCAGGTTGTCTTTACTGCTCCAGTCTGAGAGAACAAGGAATCTCCCAGAAACTTACATTTTACAGCAATTTGCATTAACATAAGGCCTGGCAGGAAGAAATAGCAGCTTTGTGGTGACATATTTTATTATTTATTGGTTTAAAACCAGTCGTACAACGTGCAGGTAACATTTCACTCTAGACATCATTCAGACTTTCTTATAATGGTTACATGTTTCAGCTCCAGGACGGAGTCAGGCAGTCTGGTTTAAAATTCTGCCTTGGTACGTTTTAGGTGTTTGAATTTAGGCAAGTTCCTTATTTATTAGACCTCAGTTTCTTCACCTGTAAAATGGGGCTAGATTTTTCATTTGTTTGTTTGAGTTCATTCATTTTGGTCCCAGTCTTTTATATTAGAAGTTTTCCTTGGAAATCTGATGACTGCTACCTGAGTTCATGTTTGTGAGGTATGTTGGGCGGGGGTGGTTATTGAGTGGTGAACTTCTAAAGGGGGTGAAAAGACAGGGAGCTGAATTTTTCATTGAGGGAAACTCTAATGTCAGCACCTGTATTGTTTCTTGGGCTTAGTTCCCTAAAAAGGAATCCTCTGATTTTCTGCCTGGGAGGGTATAAATCTGGTTCTCAGAATCTGAGCAGTGCAGTCGGTGAAGGAACACCCTGATAAGCAGTTCACCAAGTCAGACTCAGTCCCCTTCTTTTTAGGACAGGACCTTATCCCCACAATCAGCTGTGCCGACCTCTACAGAAAGTCAACTCTAGTTTTGATACCAACCCCCACATACTTGAGAAATGACTAAATAAGATAATTTGCATAAAGAATTTAGTAGAATTCTTAGCACTTACTTGGGGCACAATAAAGTTAAATATTATTATTGTTACTATATCTATAAACTGATATACTGTCAGACTTGCTAGTACACTTGCACAATAATTGCACCAGAACGTGTGCTTAAAGATTACTTGAAGAATGAGGAGAAGAGAGAAAGAAAACTATTCTAGTGCTAAAAGTTATGCAAGATCTCGTTTTATTTCCTTGGGTATTGACGTTATACAAATATAATACTCAAGAGTCCACATCATCTATGAAAGAATACAGAACAGTCATTCCAAAATAGACTGGTAATTCTAGGAAGTGAATCTGTACAATAAATACTAAAGGAAGCTTTAGAGACAAACATTTAAATCTTCATTCTCGAGTTAACAGTTTTTTCCAGAAGCGCATCTTTTTATTTTAGTCTTTAAAATAGAATGTACCTTACTAAATGTGCTTTATTTCTACTCTCTACATTCCATTATATTTGCTTACTGAGACACTTCTTGGGTCTGAGAAATAAAACATACATATTGCTTTCCAGAGTTCAAAACCACGTTGTCTCTTTAAATTAACACCCATTTCTCCAGCAGAGGGAGCAAATAAGTTTTTGCATTTTCATTTCTACCAAATAGAACTTCTGTGAATTCCAATGTGCTACTGGATAAAATGTGTTGAATAAGAGACTATATTGAAGAACAAATTTGTAATGAAAACGTATCAACTAATCTCGATAGCATATATTAAATGCTTATAAAACACTTGTGTGTAAATCCTAAGATTTCTTTTTTCTAGAAGCACTACATCTGTGAAGATTTAATTCAAAACATTAGCCAAACAAAGAAAAAATGTTTTTAAGCTCTTCAAATACTAAAGTATACGTAGTGCATTTTTAACAGTAGTCTGCTCTAGAGTTTTTTGGTTTTGTTGGGTTTTTTAAACCCGCCTTTTAGAAAGCTAGTAGTACAAACATGCCAAATAAACAATGGAAAAAAATCGTTACACATTCTGAGATAAGCTGTTTGTGAATTAATTGTGTAATATGAAATTCACATTGGAATATCATGATCTAATTATTTAGGCCTCAAAATCACAATTTTTACGTTGTGATTTCTCATATTTAATATCAAATCATTTGAATAATTTTAAATGGCTTAAAATTTTGATTTAATAAAATAAAAATTCTTTAGTGAGTTTTTAAAATCCTATCTTACCTAGTTTTTCTTTCAGTCTTAGAAATAATAAATTAATAGTCTTTCAAATTAATGACCATTCATTCTGAGCAATCCTAATAAGACCCAAAATTTTATTATAGACTTTGAGCAAGGAGAACATTTTTTATGTGTACCTATTGCATTTAGCATTTATGAATTCTTAATATGTGTCCTGGAACTAGGACTGATAGGTTGGATTTCTTGAGTCAACTGATCCATGTATTTTATATATATATATATAAAATCATTTACAAATCATTTTTAAGGATAATTTTCTAACTTGATTTTGTTTCTTTCATTGATGTGGAGGCACCCGGAAACCTTAAGAAATTTGCGTACAGTTGCTAAGATGTATATATTTAACCATAGCAACTCAGATGCAAGCAGCCTGGAACACTGGTAGTGCTTCTGACTTCAAGTTTAATTACAAAGATGGGGGACAGGTTAAATATTCCAGTCTGACACCATCCCTCAACATGACAGAATGTACTTGCTACAGTAGAAAATGGTTACCTTCGGTGAAAAGGTTGGTGTTTATTCACCAGGACCCTAGTTCCTGACAGCTCCTCAGAGATGACTTCCATTTGCTTGTTACACTGCATATGAAAGACAATGCCTTCTTCCCCAATCCTAAATACCTATAGGAATCTGGTGATGATTTCAGTGATTTTACTGTAAAGTCCCTTACCTCATAACTGCTGTCTCCAAAGTGCTGGAGAAAATATACAAGGCAAAAAAAAAAATGATTTTTTGCTCACTGAGTGTCACCTGTGTGCCTCTAGTCCAAACTAGAATTCTCTCTCCTTCACCAACATGTCAATACAATCACCAAATACTTTGTTTCTACCTCCAAAAGTCCCCTGAATCTGTCTGCTGCTTTCTCCTTTCCTACTGCACTGCCCTTGCCAGGGATACTGTGTCTTAAACTTGGGCTCAATGGCCTCCAGACCTGCTCATTCCAGGTCAGTCTGCACACTGCAGCCAAATTTGTGTCATTAAAATCCAAATCCTATTATGGTAAGCCCCTGTTCACTCCCAGTTTCTATTTGTCCTTAGTACAAAGTCTAAACTTCTTCAGTGGCTTACAAGAATGTTAACTATTTGAACCTGCCTGATTTTCCAGTTCTTTCTGGTGTTACTCCATGTCGTAGGCAAACTGATTGGTTATTTCAATCTTAGGTCTTCTTCTCAACTTTATCAATACTTTCCCTAAGTCAAGGTTTCTCAAACTTGGCACTATTGACATTTTGGGTTGGCCTTGTTCTTTGTTGTGGGAACTGTCCTGCGCATTGTAGGATGTTTACCAGCATCGTTGGCCTCAACCCATCTGATGGCAGTGGCACCCAGCCTCCAGACAACCAAAAATGTCTCCAGATCTTGCCAAATGTCCCCTGGGAGCCAACATCATCTCCTGTTGAGAATCACTGCCCTGGTGAACTAACCCAATCCATGATTTTATATATCAAATACGACAAGAGTTTTATAAGCTAGATCTCTTTCCTCCTTCTTTTCCACTCCCTCTCATTTTCTGTCTTTCCCTTTCCCCCACCTCCCTTTCCCTCTCCCTTTTCCCCTCCTTCACCCTCTTTCTCTCTCATAGCAGTTCAGGGGTGAAGTTGTCCAACTCCAGTATTGTTGGGAACCCAGTTTTGGTTTTGTTTTTGTTTTCTGGCTTTATCAAATTAAGAATTTTTTCCTCATCCACAAGGCTTAAGATGACTCACTACCATCGTGTCCACGTTCTAGCCAACAAGAAGATAAAAACCAGAAGTGAGTGAGCTTTTTCCTTTTAAGGGTGTAACCTAAATGCATACATCACTTCTACTAGCTTCAAAGAAGGCTGAGAAATGTAAAACTCAAGTTTCCATTGGAAAAATAATAGTATTAATAAAAATAAACAAATAAATGAATAAAGAATCAAAGTGGGAAGAATGCATATCAGGGAACAACCAGCAGTTTTTGCCACCATGTGCCTCCTTGATCACCGAAATAGCAGATGTTCATCTTTCTTTTCTTAAAAAAATGCATTCACATTTTGCCCAAGGAAAACAACCACAAAATTCCAGCCAGTTCCTGCACCCATATCAAAGTCCAGGGTCTCTGAGGGATAGCTTTCTCCATAATCTCCTTATGTTGCTTCTCCTGATCAGGAAACTATGAAGTAAAAGAAAAGTACTGTGTTCCCCATCACTATAGACACACACATGCTTACAAACTCAATACCTGATCATGTCATAGAAACAGGAGAACAGTAATTTTTAAAATAATAATTTAATAAGAACTTTCCTCCAAAAGAGGGAAGAATAGGAAATGCACAGTAATCTCTGGTCCATAGGAACTATCAACTCCTGCTGGGCAGAAACTGGGAAGACTCCTGCCCAGACAGGGACTCAGCTTCTGAGTCAATTCCATCTGGCAGCCCCTGATTCCTGTACCCCTAATTCTACTTCCAGAAATTTCTTCTGTCTTTTTATTCTCTATGGTCCCATCAAAGTGGGAAGGAAAGGAAAGTCTGCCCTTCCGAGGGACTACACTTTTGCAGCCTTATTCCTGCTAGTGAAGGTTTGGGTTCCTGAGGGTCTCCGCAGAGGTGAAGTAAATCACAGGCTTTCTAGGTCAGGCTTATGGTTTCTTTGATTACAGTAAATTTCTGGCGCTAGTCTCCATTAGAAAGACTTCTAGAAGTTTTGAGTCCGAAGGGCCTCTTGGCCCTTCCAATCTCCCTCTTCTCTCAACTTAATTGTGGCTTCCCTTAGAATTTGAAAGAACAGGCTTTAGAAAGAAGGCAATCTCAATAATCTGATCTTTGTTGTTGACAGACAGAAATATATAACAGGAGAAAATCTTGGGGTCACAGTCTTATTTCCTACTAAAGCTACCTCCTCAGAGCCACCCTCTATAACTGCTTTAATTTGGGGTAAGATATAGTTAGTTGGTTTTTTCAGCTCTGCAGAGTCCAAATTACTAGACCCTCATTCAACATAGATCACAAGATTCTCGTGGATATTTTTTCTATCTTCACCACCATGTAACATTGAGTATGACTCTTAGCAAGTGTTCAGTAACTGTTTTTCAGTGAACTTTAAAAGTTGGCTAACTACATAAAACCTGTGAGAAGGGTCAAATAAGAGGCAGGCTTGGTGAGGCATGTTTAAAGGAGAGATCACTGTGGCTGTAATTGCTACAAAAATCCTATGGAGGGGCAGGTTTTATGGAGAACTTTCCATCCCACTGACTTTTCTTTTTTTAATTCAAATATGTCACATAATTTTCAGATCAATCCCGTGAAATAGATAATACATTGCCAGTTTACAAAGGACAAAAGCTGAACTTCAAAGCTTCCTCCTGTTAAAAAACAAAATTCAACTGAGTAAAATTTAACGATCTTGTTGGCTTTATTCAGTAATTCATGAACGAGGCAGTATCCAATCTAGCAAATAGAAAGGAGGTCTAAGGAGCTGTACAAAGTAAAGGACTTTATAGGCAGAGGGAGCTGGAACAAGGAAGTTATACTTGACAGAAAAAGTGAGTTGATTATTGCAGGTTACTTTCCTTTAGGGGATGGCAGGGGTCTACCAGGCAGGTGACCTAACTAGTGCTGATAAGGTGATCCCCAATTGACGGCTTTAAGATTCCATTTCCGGGAGATCCAAAATTATAAAGTTAAGTCTTGGTTTGGTGACATGGGGCTTAGCATAAGTGACTCCATTTTGGTCCTACTGTCTTACACTTTCTACTGTTGCACAACCAGCAAGAGGCAGAGCTTGGTCAAACCCACTTCTTCCAAATTTCAAAATCTTTGCTCTTCTCATTCTCTAGAACTGCCTCTTGTGTGATTCTAGGCCAAGGAGAGGTGGGGAAGAGTATTCGAAACAGAGAGACAAGTCATGAGCAAATGGTGCCAAAGGAAGAAAAAAAAGAATGCTTAGAAAAGAATTAGGTGTATATATATATGCCTGGATTGGGGGAAAAGAGTGATTTTGTACAGAAAAGAAAAAACTAATGACAGATTAAACTGAAAAGACCCTGACAGGAACAAGTATTGATATTTTGAGTGTTTAATGACTAAGTCTCCTTGAATGAGACTCCATTTTGCTGAATTCCAGTACAAAGCAAGTTGTGCTATAACAAGTCTGCATTTTATGGGTAGATATTTTAATGCTTGCCTTCTTATTTTTATGAGATAATTATTGTTTGATTATGTGGAATAATGGTGTGTTATTGTTTTCACAATTTTGAAGGAAAAAAGTTGAAATTTCCTTTCTTTTACAAATATAATTCATGCTGTTTAATATTTACCTCCTTCACTCATCTTATTGTCACTGCCACAAATAACAATGAAGTAAATAACATTTTTCATTTTCCTTGAACAATTGTTTAGGAAAAGTTACTTTAATCTTAGAGGATGGAATGATGGCTTTTTTTTCCTCTGAATGCTTTTATCTCACATAGGAAATACAAAAGATGCACAAATGAGTTGATTATCTTGGTACCCATTTTAGCAAGCTGGTTTCATGATCAGGAAATTCACTGTCAAAAGAAAAATTAGGGCATTCGATAAATGGATTAGATTTAGATAAATGGATCTCGGTAATTAGACTTTTTTTGGAAAGATAATGTATTTGTTAGACGTATTTAGGCACGTTTATTTAATAAATATCCCCAGGAGATGTTAGTCCCTCTTGTATTTAATCGTGATGCATTTCTAAACATATCCTGAGGATATTAGGGAATTTCCTGCTCTGTTAGTGGGCTGCTCCAAAGTTTCTCTTAGTTTCAGAGATCACAGAGATCTCATCCCAGCCTTAAATGACTATTTAAGGAATACTGACTAGAATAGGTGATTAGCAATGGGAAATAGTTTGTGTAATTGAAATTCATCTTGGGCCAAAGGAGACAGAGGAGGGAGAGAGGAAAGGCTGAAGGGTCTAACAGTTTCTTACTTGATATTGGATATGTTTGCTCTTAAATCAGTACTATTATCTGGCTCAACTGAATCTCCCTTTTAACCTACAGACTTTTTTATACTAGCTCAGGTAGGCAAGGCAATTTCATCATGCATTCAGAGTGAACCAGTCACCAAAAACCAGTAAAAGTCCTGGAATTTATAAAATAGAATGTATTGATATCATCATCAATCAATCAGCACATAGGCACATGTGGCACTTTTCAGAGGAACATCAATTGTCTATCAACAACATATAAAACAAACAAATGTGTTTGGGTTTTTGTATACACATATTTATAATTCCAATTACAGAGCTAAATTTTGACCACCGTAGTGATAATAAAGAATTTATATGTTCTAAAAATGGAAAAAAAAATACAAGAATCTAATAAAGTTTATTATAAGTGTGGATGGTTACTTTGTTGAGAATAAGTTGAGATTAGAAGCAAATAATATCAAATTCAGAACAAGACAATGTGTGCAAAATTACTTGAAGCAGTTTAAAGCCTTCACAAACGTGAATTAAATGTCTTAAATCTTGCTCAGGTCTGAACAGGCACATAGGAATAGACAAAATAATATATTTGAAGAACTGTCATTACTTTTATTTCTCAAATTCAATCAGATTGGTCCTTCAATGATCATTCTGCTAAGATGTGAGGTAGAACACAAAATTCCTCTAGCAACTGAAGTAATAAAAAGAGCAATTCAAAAGTTTTTCTTATGTGCTGCCATTGAGATAATCTGAAAGGAAAGTACAAGCTAAAAGGACTCGAGATGGGATTCTCCCAGCAAAATGCAGAAATGGAGGTGGCAGATTGCAGACAACCTGGAGTAATGGAAAAAGTAGAAGCTGGGGCTTGTGTCAGACCTTTTTAAATCCACCTCCCCATATACAGGCCATGACTTTGGTTAAATTTTAATTTCTTACAGCCTCAGTTTCTTTTTTTCTGTTTTTAATATTTATTTATCTATCTATCTATCTATCTATTTTGGCTGCACCGGGTCTTGGTTGCGGCACGCGGTATCTTTTAGTTGCAGCATGCGGACTCTTAGTTGCGGCATGCGTGCGGGATCGAATGCAGGACCCCTGCATTGGGCCCCCTGCATTGGGAGCTCGGAGTCTTACCCACTGGACCACCAGGGAAGTCCCACAGCCTCAGTTTCATAATCTCTGAAGTAATGATGATAATAAATGTCTCAGGAGAGATAATGAGACAAAGACGTGAACAAAGGTGCTTAACATAGTTCCTTACACATAACAGACATTTAAAAAATATATGATATTCCTTTTCCAAACAAATGAAACAGGAAGACCTTGTTCTTATAATACAATTGGAAAACTACAAAACCAAAGTGACGTTGTGGGCCACAGAGAACAAAATTAGCATTTGTCCCCTTTGTTAGTAATGAAAGTGAAGACATTGTAACTCAGGGTTTATTTCTATATAATGGGGGCTCACCCTCTGGTTATCAGGTTAATATTACATATCATTATAAAAGTTGGTTAATGGGGCTTCCCTGGTGGCGCAGTGGTTGAGAGTCCGCCTGCTGATGCAGGGGACACAGGTTCGTGTCCCGGTGTGGGAAGATCCCACATGCCGCGGAGCGGCTGGGCCCGTGAGCCATGGCCACTGAGCCTGCGCGTATGGAGCCTGTGCTCCGCAACGGGAGAGGCCACAACAGTGAGAGGCCCGCGTACCGCAAAAAAAAAAAAAAAACTGGTTAATGAAAATAGCCAAAGTGCTTATCCAGCTTCTGTCTCCTGTTCTGGTTCAAAGGTCAGAATACTGGTTGTGCTTTTCAATAATGTGCATCTTAATCCCTTTTAACTCACCAGAAGTGAATTTACTGGAAATTCTGCCTTAAATGACCTATACTTCTCACCTTTAATGTATCATTTTGTGGCACCATTTTCCATATTCTCACAAGTCTACATGTCTTATCAAGAACTCAGGAAGATGCATCAGGCACAAGTAATATGCTTCCATTTGGATGATAAATGTTTATTATAGGCATCCACGGCTGTAAACTTCCCTCTCAGCACTGCTTTAGCTACATGCCGTATATTTCGTATGTGTATCTTCATTTCTATTCATGTCAAAGTAATTTCTAATTTTCCTTGTGATTTCTTCTTTGATCCACTGGTTATTTAGAAGTGTGTTGCTTCATTTTTATAATACATACTTGTGAATTTTCCAAGTTTCTTTCTTGTTGATTTATTGCTAATTTTATTCCATTGTAGTCAGAGAACATACTTTGTATGATTTCAATTCTTTTAAATTTATTAAAGTTTGTTTTATGGCCTAGCATGTGGCCTATCTTGAACAGTGTTCCATGTATACTTGGGAAGAATGTGTATTCTACAGCTGTTGGGTAAAGTGTTCCAAAGGTATCTGTTAGGTCTAGTTGGTGCATAGTGAAGTTCAAGTCTTCTATTTCCTGTTAATCTTCTGCCTGGTTGTTCTATCCATTATTAGAAGTTGGTTATTGAAGTCTCCAATTATTACTTTTAACTTTTGCCTTGTCTGCCCATCCACCTTCATCTCAAGACTATCTATCACACTGTCTACCACAATCCACATGGTTATGGCAGTGGGGCTTCTAGTGGCCATGTTTTAAATGTTATCAGGTCCTACTCATCACTCATGGATTGAGAAAGATCAGGAGTGAGCATTCAAACCTGAACTACTCCAATACACTAGGCACTTTCCTAAGGAAATTAAGAGCTGGACCAGAGAATCACCAACACTATTTTTCAATGGAACAAATAATGGCTTATACAAGAAATGGAAAACTAAGGAAGACAGGCTTTAATCAGATTTATATACAGATACAGAAGGAGAGAATAAGTACATGCCCACAAAAGATTTCCCTTTTTTTTTTACCTCCATTCTCCAACTCAATCTGTTCTTAAGGCCCTACTATAACTCTGACCTTGGATCATAGGAAAAACCTCTGTAGCATCACAATACATGTCCCATTTTTACATATACTAGCCTCAAGAAGTTTCTATTTATTTCTACCAGAAAAGAGCAATAAGCATATAATGGAAATATTCTTGTTGCATTAATGAACAGCTCAGTTGATAAAATAAAATGTGGGGCAAATTGAAAACATCACCTAGAACTGGCATTCCAAAAAGAATACCAGTTGTGGAAAATGGAAGAACTTCTTTAACAAAAAATTTCTAGCAAGAGATTTAAATCTAGAAAGTTAACCTAAGAAAATCAGGGATAAAAACAAAAACATATATGTACTAGTAGACCATAGTCACATTGTTTGTAATAGTGAAGAATGTCAAAAAATCAGAAATTATATGTTTAATATTGTGGAATTTATTATATATTATAAATTACTTGGTATTCATAAAATAAAATATATATAAGATCATAAAATTACTATGAAGATCTGTCTACCTAGATACGAAAGAATTTCTGTGCATTATTAAAGGAAGGAATCCAAATAATTTTGTAAATCATCCCACTTTGACAAATAAGTATCTGTTGGTGTGTCTGCGTGTGTGTGTATAACGGAGAATATTGGAAGGATATTCTTCAGCAATGTGTTAACAGTTATTATCCCCTGGTTTGTGGACTGAAGGAAAACTTTTGCTAAACTTAAAAAAAATTAATCTTGTTTACATTATTTATAATAAGCATATATTATATAATTACAGGAAATAAAGCTATTTTTATTTTGATAAAAAAGAAAGAAATGTATGTGGCCAGAGAAGATTTTTCTGTTGAGAAGAAAACCACAGAAACTCAAATGTTAAAAGATAACATGAAATGAAGTCAAAGTCCAAATCCTGGGGCACTGAGAAAAGGCCTTGTGTCCAGGTAGTGTGAAAGAACTCCGGAGGACTGGGTTATTTCTCTTTTAGTAATTCTAGAAAGGTAGGTAGGGAAGTCTGGTAAGGGGTAGAAAAGAAGTTCAAGTTTGATGGATAAATTTGTATCCTAAAGATGCTGAAGAAAATTTTTGGAATATCTTCCAGGAACAACAACAACAAAAACAAATGGTAGGAATGCCTTGGGTGTGGACTTAGGCCGTTTAATTCTACTAAGTTAATTTAACAGTTTACCTTCCACCCTGTGCAGACCTTCCATTTGTCTTTCTGTGCCCTCCAGCCCTTGTCTCCAACCCCTCTGCTCGGTGAGTTCCAATCGGAATCAAAGCCAAGGCCTCCGCAGCCCTAGGGATTCTGGTTTGGCTGACGGGAGGGAGAACAGGCTGGACAGGAAAGGGGGTGGAGAGTGACACTAGTTAGATGGTTCGTTCCTCGGGCGGCGCCTTCCCACCCACTAAAGCGGACAGGGCTTCTCTTCTCAGCATTTCTATCCTCCTCACCCCTCCAAGCCTAAGGATGGAAATACACCCCTCTGCCAGTGTAGCACTCAGCCCCTGGGGTTCCCTGCTCTCTGCTCTCACCTCTGAAAAGAGTTCCTTTATTAAATTCCTCCAATTACTCAGCATGATGCGCCAGCTGTTTCCTGCAGGAACCTCGCGAACACAAAAACCTATCTGTAAAACGGATTAGCCGGTTCTACCCTTCTGTTCTTTATAGGAAACTACTTCATTAGGTAATTGCTCCTGGAGCAATTACGAAGGATTCTGCAGCAGACCTGGTCAGCACTAGGTCCATATCGCCACATCTCTCCACTGGTTTCTTTCATTTTCATCCCCTAAGCTAACACCTGTTCTTCCTGATTGCCAAAACCCTTCCACCCATGCACAGGAAAGATGGAAGTGCCCGGAAAAATGGAAGTGCCCAGAAATGTACATGCCCCACCGCTACCTCACGGCAGCCAATCAATGACACCAGGTGTGGTGTAGAAACACTTCGGCTCCCTCATCCTTGCCTAGGACAGATCTGAGTCTGACATAGCCTCTCTCTGGATACACGTCGCTGGATTCAGTCGCAGTTGCTCTTGGTGGGATTTAACTTGATATCACAAGCTTGCTTTGATTCCTCCCTTCCCCTCCCCACCCATCCCTTCCCTGTTTCAGGTCCCCACTCATCGATGTGTTTTTCCTGGATACATTTCCTAATAAATCACTTTCACTTAAAGCCTCATCCCAGGGTCTGCTTCCAGGCAACCCAATCTAAGTCCGAACTGCATGATATGCATCAGAAAATAAATTTTAGAAAATATAAAATGATACAAAATAATAAGAATTCCTTTAAAACAGGCAAATAGACATATGTCTGAAAGAAATCTGTGTCAGGTAAATTTAGATTTTTTTTGATAAATGGTGATTTAATATAATTAATTTGGGGCATTGACAGAATTTCCTAAAAAGCAATGCTCAGGGGAGAACTGATTCACTTTCTCTGACATCATTTTAATGTTGAGATGTTAAATTATAAGAGCATGAACTCTGATGAGCTCCAGTTATCTGTTACGTGTGGGTGTGGCACTTCAAAGGGTAAGGAGGAAGCATTCTGCTGTTTTTTCATAGAACAACAAGATTGGAAAAAAGCAGTGGGTGCTCATTGAACTACCTCCGCTTGGAGAGGTCTCCCAGCCCCATTTTTCCATACTCCAGGCCCCCCAGGACCTGACTCATCATTAACTTCTCTAGAGAAGAACAACCATCTTTGCAAAATCAGAGTGAAGGATGAAGAGACTAAAAATACACCGTTCATTATTTTCCTATTTCAGCCTTTACTTTGATAAATGAGGTGACCAATCCCTAGGAGTTTAAGTGGTTTACACAAAACCATTCAGATCATTAGTGGAAGGGTAGGGATGTAGACCCAGGTGCCCAAAGTTCTAGTTAAGAGCGGTTCCACTACTGATACTAGCTTTTCCACTTTTAAAACTACTAAAATATTCTTCCAGATTCTAAGAGAGATACAAATTTAATCTTTCACCACCTTTTGATTTTTTTTAATTGAGAAAATTATATCAGAAAATTAAATGATTTGCTTACTTTAATTACAAAAGTTGATGGAAGTTAATTATTTATAAAGTCATTAGAAAGTTTACCTTCTTTATTACAAGGCTGACTTAAAAGTGAGGGATGGAAGAGTGTGCGCCACCCTCTCTCCCATCCCAGAAGGCAGGCAGTGTCACAGCCCCCCTCCAGGAAGGGAGCCAGGTGTCACCAACCACTCTGAGGAGAATGCTTAATGTAAAAAGACATGTTTCATAACCAAAATGGAAGACGTATATTCAAGTCAACAAAAGAAACATAAAATATTGAAATAATTTCCTCCCTAATCTTTTCTTTGTTTATTTATTGAGCTGAAAAGATTTCTAAGCAATTTGTCAATTTAGAATTTCTAAGCAATTTGTCAATTTAGAATGAAATACTGAAAGAATAATTACAATATTTCTATGCCTACAGAAGATAGTACTGATGTAAATAACTTTTTCAAAAAAGATAGCCTGATAAATTCAGGTACCTAAATTATTTCCATTGGTACATTTTTCAAAACCTAATAAGCAGGCATAAGATCTATGAGTGAGCTCTCCCTGCACACTGGTATCCCTGGTTTGGGTTTTGGTTTAGGCCTGGCCAGTTTGAATACACTTATAAAAGCCATTCTACAAAGTTTACATGCACATCGATGACTATAAGTTAAAAGTGAGAAGATATAGTACATGACAGACTCCGTAGGAACAAATCTTGATGAGAAAGTTAAAAACTATTTTACAAACACACTTAAGAGTTATCAAATTTTGCTTGTGCTTTCTGATCAGTTTGAATAGCATACATAGTCTAAATGCAGGTTTTTAATTATTTTGTAAAGCTTCCTTTCCAAGAGAAAAGAGACCACTACTAAATTGATTTTTAGTCATTTACAAATTAAAACTCAGAAATGTTATACTGTCCTGTGATAAAACTACACATTCTATTTCTGTAAAGTTTGCTTCCGCCTACATGCAAAACTAACGTTACTTGTTAGAGGAAGTTATGGAAAGAATAATTAACTTTGAGAAAAAAAGAACTATAAATGTGAACAAAATAATACCCTTTAGAAAACAATCACCTCATAATTAGAGCCATTCTGGAGAAATTTAGTGCATGTGTTTGTTGTTTTTGTTGTATGCAGACACAAAATTATCTTTGAAATGGAATCTTTATTAGTTTCCTCTAACATTAACCTCTACAGCAGAGACCTGAGCCTAACGTGAGAGTTCAAACTCAAATCAACGCTCACCAGCTGTGTGACGTTGGGCAGGTTAATATAACCCTTCTGAGCCTGTTTCCTCATCGATCGAATGGAAATGTTAATAATAGGAATTATCTCATAGCACTACTGTGAGGATTAAAATGAATCAATACACAGAAATACTTAGAAGAAGGCCTGGCACAGAGTTACACTGTATATGTTTCATCATTCTTGTTCCCATGTATCATAGTTGCTCAGTAAACATTTGCTGAATTAAATGCTCCTCCAAAATAAAACAATGTAGAGCAGTCCTAATCAGATAACACAAAGTATTCTCACATTTGATAAATATGCAAGTTTGAAGGCTGGTATTTGCAAAGCAAGGAGTGGCTTATGCAGTGCTATCTGAGGGGCTCTGAGAACCCCCCATCATTCGCATAAATTCTGCTCTAGTGCCTGAAGCCCACCCAGTAAGACTTTGGCCAAACCACTGAAAGTCCATTTAAAAAACAGATGATAAAGAGCGGAAAGAGGTGATATTACATATTAAAACATAGTCAACCACTGAGAACAAGGTGGGGAATTTAAACAATACCTACTGATACTTTAGCCATATAGTTTATTAGATTAAGCCAACTAGTTACAGTCAGTGGGATTCTACCAGAGCAAACAAGGAAGCTTAACAGGAGACTGCTGGAAGGGCTCTGTGATAAGGCAGGAGGAATAAATTGCCTACTTAATTTTTTTTCAGAGGCTAGCATACCTCTGTCATCTCAGAATGCCATCAATACTATTTTAAAACAAGAATTTTCAACCTCAGGATGTAGGTGGTAGTGCGTCTAGCTTTTAAAGTCACTGACAAAAAGATCTGATAATGTTCCATGTTATGACACTTCCATTATCCCACAAAATAAAGACTTTCTTGTTTTTGTTTTTGTTTTTTTTAAAGTGGTTCCATGCTTCAAAGGGAAAGCTTGTCTCCACCTAACACTGGTGGTTTCATCTATACTGCGTGCAGAGTACAAACTGCAGTGCAGGAGTTAGTGTAGATCAGTTGGTGTCCCAATTAGAGAGCCTGACATTGGGTTACCACGGTAGACACTGCTGCTATATAACCTTGACCTGAAACATTTGAAGGCGGACAAAGAACTTAGAAACAACTGGTGTGCTGTGAGGCGCAAATGGCGCTAGTTTGTAATACACAGCTATTGAACTAATTCCAGAAAGTTCAGTGCCTTAGTATTACTTTGAGTTCCAAGGTCTGCGTTAATATGCTCAGTGTGTGTGTTATGATAGGAACTAAAGATTGGAAGCTATGTAGTAACCCTTCGATACTTCTAATGAATGTTACGTAAACTTGAGGCGGGGGCAGGGGGTCTCTATATAACATGCCTCTCCTTCCTTCCCAAACTCTGATAAGACAGATACAGCCATCAGACTGATGGAGGCTAAAGTGTCAGTTCTCTTAAGGCTAAAATCTAGCTCATAGGACACAAGGCAGGTGTGCTGGCAGATGACCTGCTAACACTCATGTGAATTTCCTTTTCACACTTCCTAATCCCAAGATGTGGCAGAAGCAAAGTCACTTCCACTACTCATGGAAGACAGCAGACTAGAGTGTACTTTCTCTATAGGTAGGCCGTTCTCTCCCACAAAAAAGAAAGAGTGAGGCAAACATGCCAGCTCCCTCCTCCTCACTGATAAATTAGAGAACTACTCCTTTCTACATAGAGAGAGTCCAGAAAAAAACGTCCGGCATGTAGTTTTCAGCAGGGGTGCAGACATATTACCAGAGGACTTTGGGAAATGTACGTAGGTGCACCTGGCATTTAGCGGGTGAGTGCCAGAGTTGCCGAACATCCTACAGAGCACACTACACTCCCAGGCAATGAACAATCATCCTGCCTAAAATCCAGTAGCACTCCAGCTGAGAAGCACTGCTGGGGACCCTTTCACAGGGAAACAGGAATGGCAAGGAACGAGTGACCCACAGCTTTGTGAGTGGATGTGTGTGTGCATGTGCATAGCTGCACCTATGGGAATACAGCTAAGGTCATGTGAACTCTTACTTGCTCTTTTTAAAATTAAGGTACTTATCACCCTTTTTAGCGGACAGTTCTGAGACATCACTACCACCAAGATACAGGAAAATTCTATCATTCCAGAAATCCCCCCATGCCTTTTGCAGTCAGCCCTTCCTATGCGAATCCCCTAGCAACTACCAACTTGTTTTCTGTCCTAATAATTCTGCCTGTTCCAGAATACCATATAAACAGAAGCATACCTTTCAATCTGGCTTCTTTCACTTAGCATAGCCCATCTGAGATGCATTCATGTTACTGTATGGATCAGTGTCTGTTCCTGCATGTTGCTCAGTAATATTCCACTGTGAGGATGAACCACAGTTTGCTTATCCATTCCCCCATTAAGGGGCATTTCGTGTGAAGTTTTAACCTTTAGAGATGTAAGTTGCTGGTAAAATACATATCTTTTACAGGCCAGGTGCAAACCTGAACTTGCTTCATCCTTTCCCATATTCTCCACCAACTCCTCCAGAACACCAGTCTGATTCAGGTGACCCCAATTTGTGAACACACATTTCTCATACATGCTACTATCACATCATTTACTACATCGTAATAGTCAGTTTCTCCTAACAGACTTTAAACTCAATTAATATTTACTGAATACATGTTTGAACAAATGAATGACCAATGAATGAAAGGGCTCTTACACATGATATATCAACAATGATTTAAGCAATATATCAGCTATCAACTCAAATATTTTGTCCTCCAATTGCTTTGAAAGCAGAAAATTTGAAACTACCTGTCTGCAAAAGGATTTGTTGCTCAGACATTAAATTTTAATTTCTGAGTGTGTAAGAAGTACGTCAGGAAAGCTTTACCGAGACTTAAGTGACCATTAATTATGACCATAACTCCTTCAGCTGGGGGCACTTCTTTTTGACTTATATGCTGAGCCCTGCAAGTCTCCCTACTAAAACCACCAAACCTATGGGTGGTCTTGGGGACCCCTCAGCACACCTGGAATACTCAGAAAGGGTGGGAAAAAGTCCGAACATAGTTCACTTCAATATATATTTTCCAATACAATATCTTTAATAACTTTTTCATAATATCAATTTTTCTAAAATATACTGTTTCCATCCAAACCTTGAACTGACATATTTTGATTATTCTATTTGTGAAAAGTGTTCTCAATATAGCCTGAATGGCACAATCTAACTTCCCTTCTATAAGAAATAAAATACCTTTAATATTGATTACTAAAGGTTGTCTCATCAAGATTAAACTGATAAAGATCAAAATGCATTTATTTTATCCACATTTATAACTTTAGAAAATGAGTAGAAAAACATAGTTTCTCTTTAATTTGTAATGAGATATAATATAAATGAATATACTATAATAGCTAAAATTAAACTTATCTGTATTCTTTGAAAAATGTTTATGTGCAAGTATTGAAGTCCTAGATTCAACTTAGTAGAATAATTAAATAACAATCAAGCATCAAAGTCAGAAACAACCCATTTAACTATATATATCATGACTGAACTTTTTTAATGTACTCAATGAAATGGAAAGGCATATATACTGTTAAAGTGAATCTATCCCTGAGCTACTATATGATTTTAGACTTTGTCTATAGATGGCAGAAAATATTAAATATTAGATGGTAAAATAAGATAAGGCTTAGCCACAATTGGAATATTTCATAATATGACTTATTATGAATCTCAAAGAAATCATAACAAAATCTTAGCCTTAGACTTTTAGTCAATGAATCATGAACAAATTGGTAGCACTTGAAAATACTTCAGTTAGAATTTAAAAGGCATTGTCAATAATCTATGTTTGCTTTGGTTATTTGAAAGTAATTTTTAAAAATCTTCCCAAGGATGAATATTGAGAATAGTGGAAAAGAGTGGTTTATTTTTACATACATGGGAAAAACATTTTTACTGTCCACTATTTCATACTGATATTTGTTTAGATGTGCTTTCCTGAGACTCTCCTGCTAAAGTAGTGCACTTTTCATAAGAGGACAGATGATGAAAATAAAAAGAAAACCTTTGAATAAATGTGGCCATCAATCCCACAGTGCAACGCTACCAAACACCTGAATTCAAAAGATTCCATGAAGATCCCATACAGAGCAAAATACCCTGCTTTCTAAATGCCATACTCTATGCTTAAGAGAATATGTACAAGGAGGGAAAGATGATAATCTCTGAGGGGTTTTGTGCTTTGTCCGTCCTTAAAGCTTTCACAGAAGTATCCAAAGGGGTCTAAAACTCTGTAGTAAGATTTGGGGTGAAGAGGGATGCTTTACTTAGATAAAATGGAAGAAGTATTATTGTGAAAGCAATCACAGACTAATTTTAGGAAAGAGTTCATAGTAAAGTGGAAGATCTGAAAACTGTCCCTTAAAAACACCTGGGCTTGGGATTCCCTGGTGGCGCAGTGGTTAAGAGTCCGCCTGCCCATGCAGGGGACCCGGGTTGGTGCCCCGGTCCGGGAAGATCCCACGTGCCGCGGAGTGGCTGGGCCCGTGAGCCATGGCCGCCGAGCCTGCGTGTCCGGAGCCTGTGCTCCGCAGCGGGACAGGCCGCGGCAGTGAGAGGCCCGCGTACCGCAAAAAGAAAAAAGAAAAAAAAAACAGCTGGGCTTTCTTACCCCTTGGAAAGTTTTCTTTCACTTCCAGATTATATGTGTCCCAGTTTGAAGGCCGCTGGTGACAAAAAGCGCTTTCCTAAATGTTCCAAGAGTTCTTTCTATTGATAACTTAACTCCCACATCCAGTTGCAAGTAGGACTATATTGCTGACCTGACCTGCTATGGATCATATAGGATAAACTTGGAAATTGAGACTTGTGCTTAACTCATTTCCGGGGCTTTCTTTCTAATGGTTTCTGTGGTTCTTTGTAGACTCCACACCACTTCACTCGCAATGTGCTGGCCTTTTTATTACTGTGTCTTGTCAGCATAGGTAGCAGCTCTATTAAACTACTAATGATAGTAATGTATTTTGTCCTGCCCGAGAAAAACAGTATTATCAGATATAAAATCTCCAGTGTCAAGAATATATACCCCCGACATTAATGCAGTGATTTATGTTGGTAGATCTTACTGTGAATGTCTTTGTAATGCAGGCAAATATGTGCATTTCCAATGTGGAAATGAGCTTTTGTGTTTCTTATGTTAAAACTTGGGTTCTTTTATAGAAGAACTCATGGGACGTAAAACATAAAAAGTGGAGAACTACTGGTTTAGGAAACAGAAAATCAACTGGGGCAATAACCATCCCTTTTCATATATCTCTGGTCAGCGATTGCAGAATTTTGAACCATGACTTCCTATAATTTAGTTAATAATTTCCCCAAACCAGAAATAACATGTATGATTCTCAATATATTTTTAATAAAGCTTTTTCTAAAAGTATAACATTAAGGTTATCCAATCATCCAGAATTAGCATAGTCATTCTCTAAAGTGGTTAAAGTAGTGAAATAAATTAAAGGAAACTAACTGAGGTGACACAGAGATATATCTAGAAATAAAACTCAAGGCAATTTTTGGTTCAGTTATTTATCACCCCACCAAGCCATATCTTTTGTAGTTAATAATTACGCATTCCTTCTCTTACATTGTTTATGCCCTTTGTACCATCAGTCCTTCCAAGTGATTATTTGGAATATGTTTTCAAATATTGGCCTTCACTTTCCTCCTCATCTGTGATATTTTCAACACACCCAATAGTGATAGAGGGGAGAGGGAGAGAGAGCGATGGAATGAAAGGCAAGAGGAAAACTTTTTAAAAGATTATTTTGAAAATCTGGATACAGATGAATATCATGTTAGATAGATGGTTACATATGAAAATAACCCATTCTATCTGTTAAGAGAAAGAAAAATAGAATCATTATTGCTTATAACATCCTACTATTGTCATACTATTTCTACTATAGAAGGTTCAATACAGTAACAAAGGTATCCACATAAAACAAGGTTAGTACCAACTAACAAGTAGAATTGAGAATAAATGAATCTCTGATTATTTTTAAAAATCTAGAAAAACAACTTTCTATTTAATTTATATTATAATTTGTTAGCAACCCAGTTCAGCCTATTCAAAAGAAATATGTTTCTACTGCATATCTATAATTCAAATATAAAGGAAAAGAAACCAGTATAAACTATGCATTCTGTTATTATATTTAATTTCTTTGCTTTATTAAGTACATCCTTACTAGCTCTTTAGAAACCAATTTTTTAACCAAGATGGCAGTTTCAGGAATTATGTAAAAAGTTTCTGCACGGGCTTCCCTGGTGGCGCAGTGGTTGAGAATCCGCCTGCCGATGGAGGGGACACAAGTTCGTGCCCCGGTCCGGGAAGATCCCACGTGCCGCAGAGCGGCTGGGCCCGTGAGCCATGGCCGTTGAGCCTGCGCGTCCGGAGCCTGTGCTCCGCAACGGGAGAGGCCACAGCAGTGAGAGGGCCGCGTACCGCAAAAAAAAAAAAAAAAAAGTTTCTGCATATTTCTTACTTAAAATTTCAACTGGACTATTTTACAGTTTCTAAAAGATAATTCAGACCAATCTCATACACAATAATGTGTATTTTTTTCAAGAGAAGTGATATTTATGCTTTGCCAATATCTCAGAAAGCACAGCTATCCCAATCGCTATAAAATGAATAGTAAAATGTTACGAAACCATCTATAGTCTGTCTATAAGGGCAAATGAAAATATTAAGGAAACCTTCAGCTATGTGGAAAAAGGGAAATATGTAAAAAGAAAAGTTGGTCAATTTACTTGAACTTCTTTTCCTTCAAATATCCAAGAGTCAACACATAGTGATTACACAGAAGTTAAATAAGCTGAGAAAACCTCCAAATATTTGAAATTCACATTTTTCCTTCAGTCTTAAATTCCTCTGAGAATTGCACTTAATTCGGAAATGCTTGGGAATGCAGCTCCTAATTCCCCCGAAGAGAAGTTTCTTTCCATTTTGATTTCCTCAGCCACAAACTAATCAGTCTCAATTGCTCCCAGCTGTGATTTCTTCTCCCAGGGGTTGCTTCCCGCTGGTACCCAAGTAGTACAAAATCATGCAGTTTTGTTAAACTCCAGTAAATACATGGGAGCTTTGTAGAACTTAATTTACTATACAGGAGTTCAAGCACTGTAACTAGCAAGTAAACTTTCACTCAACTTTGAAAGCTGACAACATAATGAAGATCACTTTTCTCCCAAGAGGTGACAAGATACTGGATAAATTGAAAATTATATTTTCTACCATTACAGACTCAACAGAGTATTATTTATATTTCTATTTGTAATGTGTGTGTATGCTTGTATGTATGTGGTAACATATATATACACATACATATATATTAAAGTTGTGTTATATGTAAAATATTTTCCTTGTATATTTGGAATTTTTACTGAAATAATTTTAGGAAAAAGAAAAAATAGTTCAGAACTACATGATGCTGTCTTGAAACAAAGTACTTTGTGATAACACCAAGAAAGTGAATTAAAATTTTAAACTTGCCACGTTAAGGTCTTCATAAAATTAAATAATTGTCTCTCTTAAATTTTTACTATTTAACCTCAAAAACTGAAAAAAAAAAAAGATTATAAAAATCTTTTCAGGTTTTTTAAATCCTATTTATCAGATCATTTTGAAGTGATATCACCTGAAAAGAATATCAGGATTTTATGTTTTCTATTTACTCATTGTACAAACTGAACCATTTAGTTATTTTTCATGAATCAATCTCTAGTAATTAGTTTTGCACAAAGATTGAAAAAGAAGCAACAACAACAAAAATGATTAGAATATATATTACCTGGTATGATGTCAGTGTCCATGGATGTCCTCATATTCCTGTTTGAAAATCACAGAAGGGGACAGGCGTTAAAAAGGCAGAATTAGAGGAAACCATAAACAAGAGGAAAAGACAACCCTCAGAATGGGAGAAAATATTTGCAAATGAAGCAACTGACAAATGATTAATCTCCAATATTTACAAGCAGCTCATGTAGCTCAATATCAAAAAAACAAACAACCCAATCGAAAAATGGGCAGAGGACCTAAATAGACATTTCTCCAAAGAAGATATACAGATTACCAACAAACACATGAAAGGATGCTCAACATCATTAATCATTAGAGAAATGCAAATCAAAACTACAAAGAGGTATCACCTCACACCAGTCAGAATGGCCATCATCAAAAAATCTACAAACAGTAAATGCTAGACAGGTGCGGAAAAAAAGGGAACCCTCTTGCATTGTTGGTGGGAATGTAAATTGGTACAGCCACTATGGAGAACAGTATGGAGGTTCTTTAAAAACTAAAAACAGAATTACCATAGGAACCAGCAATCCCACTACTGGGCATATGCCCTGAGAAAACCATGATTCAAAAAGAGTCATGTACCAAAATGTTCATTGCAGCTCTATTTACAATAGCCAGGACATGGAAGCAACCTAAGTGTCTATTGACAGGTGAATGGATAAAGAATATGTGGCACAAATATGCAATGGAATATTACTCAGCTATAAAAAGAAACGAAATTGAGTTATTTGTAGTGAGGTGGATGGACCCAGTGAAGTCAGAAAGAGAAAAACAAATACCGTATGCTAACACATATATATAGAATCTAAAAAAAAAAGTGGTTATGAAGAACCTAGGGGCAGGACAGGAATAAAGACACAGACGTAGAGAATGGGCTTGAGGACACAGGGAGGGGAGGGGGAAGGGTAAATTGGACGAAGTGAGAGAGTGGCATGGACTTATATATACCACCAAATGCAAAATAGATAGCTAGTGGGAAGCAGCTGCATAGCACAGGGAGATCAGCTCGGTGCTTTGTGACCACCTAGAAGGGTGGGATAGGGAGGGTGGGAGGGAGATGCAAGAGGGAGGAGATATGGGGATATACATACACGTGTAGCTGATTTGCTTTGTTATAAAGCAGAAACTAACACACCATTGTAAAGCAATTATACTCCAATAAAGATGTTAAAAAAACAAGAGAGTATTCTAAAATTCTAGCATTATCAGGCAAGTGGTAAAAATAATAATTTAGGAGAGAGAGGGGGAAGATGGCGGAAGAGAAAGACGCGGAGATCACCTTCCTCCCCACAGATACATCAGAAATACATCTACACGTGGAACAACTCCTACAGAACACCTACTGAACGCTGGCAGAAGACCTCAGACCTCCCAAAAGGCAAGAAACCCCCCACGTACCTGGGTAGGGCAAAAGAAAAAAGAATAAACGGAGACAAAAGAATAGGGACGGGACCTGCACCAGTGGGAGGGAGCTGTGAAGGAGGAAAAGTTTCCACACACTAGGAAGCCCCTTCGCGGGCGGAGACTGCGGGTGGCGGAGGGGGGAAGCTTCGGAGCCGCGGAGGAGAGCACAGCAACAGGGGTGCGGAGGGCAAATCGGAGAGATTCCCGCACAGAGGATCAGGGCCGACCGGCACTCACCTGCCCGAGAGGCTTGTCTGCTCACCTGCCGGGGCGGGCGGGGCTAGGAGCTGAGGCTCGGGCTTCGGAGGTTGGAGCGCAGGGAGAGGACTGGCGGCGTGAACACAGCCTGCAGGGGGTTAGTGCACCACGGCTAGCCAGGAGGGAGTCCGGGAAAAAGTCTGGAGCTGCCGAAGAGGCAAGAGACTTTTTCTTCCCTCTTTGTTTCCTGGTGCGCGAGGAGAGGGGATTAAGAGCGCTGCTTAAAGGAGCTCCAGAGACGGGCGCGAGCCGCGGCTAAAAGCGCAGACCCCAGAGACGGGCATGAGACGCTAAGGCTGCTGCTGCCGCCGCCAAGAAGCCTGTGTGCGAGCACAGGTCACTCTCCACACCTCCTTTCTGGGGAGCCTGTGCAGCCCGCCACTGCCAGGGTCCCGGGACCCAGGGACAACTTCCCCTGGAGAACGCACGGCGCGCCTCAGGCTGCTGCAACGTCACGCCGGCCTCTGGCAATGCAGGCCCGCCCCGCCTACGTCTCCCTCCCTCGCCCCGGCCTGAGTGAGCCAGAGCCCCCGCATCAACGGCTCCTTTAATACCGTCCTGTCTGAGCGAAGAACAGACGCCCTCCGACGACGTATACGCAGAGGCGGGGCCAAATCCAAAGCTGAGCCCCGGGAGCTGTGTGAACAGAGAAGAGAAAGGGAAATCCCTCCCAGCAGCCTCAGAAGAAGCGGATTAAATCTCCGCAATCAGGGCTTTCCTGTTGGCGCAGTGGTTGAAAGTCCGCCTGCCGATGCAGCGGCACGGGTTCGTGCCCCAGTCCGGGAAAATCCCACATGCTGTCTCCCGTGAGCCATGGCCGCTGAGCCTGCGCATCCGGAGCCTGTGCTACTCAGCGGGAGAAGCCACAACAGTGAGAGGCCCGCGTACCGCAAAAAAAAAAAAAAAAATTCTCCACAATCAATTTGATGTACCCTGCATCGGTGGAATACATGAATAGACAATGAATCATCCCAAATTGAGGAGCCGTGTGGATGAAAGTCTCTTGGTGCTGCAGCCAGGAGTCAGTGCTGTGCCTCTGAGGTGGGAGAGCCAACTTCAGGACACTGGTCCACAAGAGACCTCGCAGCTCCACGTAATATCAAATGGCGAAAATCTCCCAGAGATCTCCATGTCAACACCAACACCCAGCTTCACTCAACGACCAGCAAGCTACAGTACTGGACACCCTATGCCAAACAACTAGCAAGACAGGAACACAACCCCACCCATTAGCAGAGAGGCTGCCTAAAATCATAGTAAGGCCACAGACACCCCAAAACACACCACCAGACGTGGACCTGCCCACGAGAAAGACAAGATCGAGCCTCATCCACCAGAACACAAGCACTAGTCCCCTCCATGAGGAAGCCTACACAACCCACTGAACCAACTTTAGCCACTGGGGACAGACACCAAAAACAACGGGAAGTACGAACCTGCAGCCTGCAAAAAGGAGACCCCAAACACAGTAAGATAAACAAAATGAGAAGACAGAAAAACACACATCAGATGAAGGAGCAAGATAAAAACCCACCAGACCTAACAAATGAGGAGGAAATAGGCAGTCTACCTGAAAAAGAATTCAGAATAATGATAGTAAAGATGATCCAAAATCTTGGAAATAGAATAGACAAAATGCAAGAAACATTTAACAAGGACCTAGAAGAACTAAAGATGAAACAAACAACAATGAACAACACAATAAATGAAATGAAAAATACTCTAGATGGGATCAATAGCAGAATAAATGAGGCAAAAGAACAGATAAGTGACCTGGAAGATAAAATAGTGGAAATAACTACTTCAGAGCAGACTAAAGAAAAAGGAATGAAAAGAACTGAGGACAGTCTCAGAGACCTCTGGGACAACATTAAATGCACCAACATTCGAATTATAGGGGTCCCAGAAGAAGAAGAGAAAAAGGAAGGGACTGAGAAAATATATGAAGAGATTATAGTTGAAAACTTCCCTAATATGGGAAAGGAAATAGTTAAATCAAGTCCAGGAAGAACAGAGAGTCCCATACAGGATAAATCCAAGGAGAAACACGCCAAGACACATATTAAGCAAACTGTCAAAAATTAAATACAAAGAAAACATATTAAAAGCAGCAAGGGAAAAACAACAAATAACACACAAGGGAATCCCCGTAAGGTTAACAGCTGATCTCTCAGCAGAAACTCTGCAAGCCAGAAGGGACTGGCAGGACATATTTAAAGTGATGAAGGAGAAAAACCTGCAACCAAGATTATTCTACCCAGCAAGGATCTCATTCAGATTTGATCGAGAAATTAAAACCTTTACAGACAAGCAAAAGCTGAGAGAGTTCAGCACCACAAAACCATCTTTACAACAAATGCTAAAAGAACTTCTCTAGGCAAGAAACACAAGGGAAGGAAAAGACCTACAATAAAAAACCCAAAACAATTAAGAAAATGGGAATAGGAACATACATATCAATAAAACATAGGCAGAACACTCTATGACATAAATCACAGCAAGATCCTTTTTGACCCACCTCCTAGAGAAATGGAAATAAAAACAAAAATAAACAAATGGGACCTAATGAAACTTCAAAGCTTTTGCACAGCAAAGGAAACCATACACAAGATGAAAAGACAACCCTCAGAATGGGAGAAAATGTTTGCAAATGAAGCAACTGACAAAGGATTAATCTCCAATATTTACAAGCAGCTCATGCAGCTCAATAACAAAAAAACAAATAAGCCAATCCAACAAAGGGCAGAAGACCTAAATAGACATTTCTCCAAAGAAGATATACAGTTTGCCAACAAACACATGAAAGAATGCTCAACATCATTAATCATTAGAGAAATGCAAGTGAAAACTACAATGAGATATCATCTCAGACTGGTCAGAATGGCCATCATCAAAAAATCTAGAAACAATAAATGCTGGAGAGGGTGTGGAGAAAAGGGAATACTCTTGCACTGCTGGTGGGAATGTGAATTGGTACAGCCACTATGGAGAACAGTATGGAGGTTCCTTAAAAAACTGCAAATAGAACTACCATATGACCCAGCAATCCCACTACTGGGCATATACCCTGAGAAAACCATAATTCAAAAAGAGTCATGTACCAAAATGTTCATTGCAGCTCTATTTACAATAGCCAGGAGACGGAAGCAACCTAAGTGTCTATCATCAGATGAATGGATAAAGAAGATGTGGCACATATATACAATGGAATATTACTCAGCCATAAAAGGAAACGAAATTAAGTTATTTGTAGCGAAGTGGATGGACCTAGAGTCTGTCATACAGAGTGAAGTAAGTCAGAAAGAGAAAGACAAATACCATATGCTAACACATATATATGGAATCTAAGAAAAAAAAATGTCATGAAGAACCTAGGGGTAAGATGGGAATAAAGACAGACCTACTAGAGAATGGACTTGAGGATATGGGGAGGGGGAAGGGTAAGCTGTGACAATGGGAGAGAGTGGCATGGACATATATACACTACCAAACGTAAAATAGATAGCTAGTGGGAAGCAGCTGCATAGCACAGGGAGATCAGCTCGGTGCTTTGTGACCACCTAGAGGAGTGGGATAGGGAGGGTGGGAGGGAGGGAGATGCAAGAGGGAAGAGATATGGGAACATATGTATATGTATAACTGATTCACTTTGTTATAAAGCAGAAATTAACACACCATTGTAAAGCAATTATACTCCAATAAAGATGTAAAAAAAATAATAATTTAAGGTAGACCCTAATAAAGATGCAGGTAGCACCCTCTAGAACCATACTGTATAATAGATTTTTCTGAAATGAGAGAAATGTCCTATATCTGTACCGACAATATCTTAACCATTAGCCATATGAGATGATTATCCACTTGAAATGTGGCTAGTATGACTGAGGAACTAAAATTTTTATTTTATTTAAATAGCCACCTGCAGCTAGCAGCTACCACATTGTTCTTAGAAGAGAAAATTTAAATAATAAAAAATTATATTTTTTTATTCAAATTAAAAGCAAAGAAGTAAAGAAAACATAATACAGGTGGGCCAAAAAGATAACAAATAATACAATGATATCTATAAACTCAACTGCATCAATATTACATTAAATGAATTTGGACTAAATACTCCAAATAAAAGGCAAACTACAGGCTGCTTACATCCAACTATATAGTACTTATAAAAAGAAAAACACACTTTAAATACAAGGACACAGAAAGTTTGAGAAAAGAAGGATAGGAAAACCTGTACCATGCTAATAATAATACTTGATAGATGATAGACACATAGATAGTGCAGTTCTATCAGTAGAAGTTAAATTAGATGTTAAGGTAAGACGGATTCCCACAGATAAAAAGGCATATTTCATAATGCGAAAGAGACCAATCAAGAGAAAGATATCACAATCCCAAATCTATGTGTATCCAAAAACATAGCTTCAAAAAATATAAGCAAAATTTGACAGAAATAAAGAAAATGCGCATCCCCAATCATATATGAAGATTTTAACACAGGTCTCTAGATAGCTGGCAGATAAATCATACAAAAATAGTAAAGATATAAAATATCTAGAATTAACAAACTTTACCTAATTAGCATATGTAAAATGTGCTAGAGTGATAGAATTAACATTTGTTTCAAGTATTTATGGGCTATTTACCAAAACTGACCATAATCTGGGCCATAATGAAAACAAACTTTAAAATATTGAAATAATTCAGAATATGTTCTGACATAAGAAATAATTATCAAAGGCATATCAATGAGAAAAAGACAAACTAATAGGAAAAAAGCCACCAAAAAAATTGAACAGGAGCCAGTTCATTAAAAATATATCAAAATGTCTAATAACATATGAAAAAGTGCTCAACATCATTAGTCATCAGTGAAATTCAATTTAAAACCACAGTGAGAGGCTATTATAATTACACAGGAATGGCTAAAATGAAAAAACGAAAGACAGTATCAAGTGTTAGTAATGACATGGAACAAGTGTAACTTTCATATACTGTCGATGGAAATGTAAATTGGTACAACCAGTGTGGAAAACTGTTCATTACAGTAAGCTATATATATGCATCCTCTTATGACCCTGTAATTTCATGCCTAGTTATACAAAGAACAGAAATTTGCACAAATGCTCATCAAAACACATATGCTAGAAGGTTCACATTAGCACTATTCCTAGTAAATTCAAGCTGGAAAAAAAATCCATCCGCAGTAGAATGGATAAATAAATTGTGCTATATTCATGCTGTGGATTACTATAGGGCAATAAGAAATTAACAAATTAAAACTACATGCAACAGGAATAAATCTCAGACATAAAATGTTGAGTCAAAGAAGCCAGATACAAAAAAGGTCTACTGTGTGGTTCCATGTATATAAAGTTCAAGATCAAGCAAAACTACATTATGTCAGTCTTGAAGGTATATTGACTGGAAGGGTGAATGAAGAGGCTTCAGGGATGCTGGTAATATTCCGTTTCTTGATCTGGGTTCTGGGGTTACTGATCTGTTCATTTTGTGGAAGTTCCTTGAGTTCTACATTTATTATTAGTCCTCTAAAATGTTTGCCCTGAGGTTTAAATATGGAGGTATTGATTGGGAAGGTTATCTTTACAGAAGTTGTCTACTCAGCCTTTGCTTTTATATCAAGCTAATCTTAAACTGAAATTGAAGATGTATATTTCATATAAAATTGAGATATATATTTCAGATTTATCATCTTCCAGAGATAGTTTCAGTTATATTCTAGGCACCCAAACTTTACCATTTTTATGGCTCCAAAAGTACACTCTCTTTCCTATTGGGAGTCCTGACATGAGGGGTGTGTCTCACATATGATCGGTTTCCAACAGTTGTTCTGCACTTTGAGTTCTCAGTTCTTGCTGTCTGTAAACTGGGATAGTTCATTGTTTCGTATTTATGCTGAGGCTGACCGTCATGTTTCTGGTAATTTTTTTTTTTTATCTCAGGAAATAAGTAAGTGATTCCCACATCTTACCTTCAGGTCTCTGAGGGCTGGGGCAGTGGTTAGTCACAGGAGAACCATGCCTCCAGTTCCCTAGGCTTTTGTTTTTATCTGAGCCCTTTTCTTCTCAAAGCCCATGAGCACTGATAACCTTCTGGGCTTGAGAGTATTAAAGCACAGCTTAATTCTATACCTAGTACTTCTACCACACTTGACATCCATCCTTACCTGTTTATTCTGGCCTACGCTACCAGATTCCTTTCTCATTCATGGTAACTCTCCAACAGGAACTCTTCATATCCATCCTTGCTTCCAGGTCCATCAGTCTATCAGTCTGTTTCTATATATCTGAGCCCTAATTATATATAGTGTTCAAGTTCTTTCTCAAGGGACTGGTTGGGTCCCTATGAATGAAGCAATGTTCCTGAACATTCTTAAGTTAAGAATGTCCCTAAATATTTTACGAATTAGGACACTTCTCTGCCAAATGTCAAAAAAAATATTACCTGTCTCTATCCACAGATATATCAAAGTCTCAACTTTGTACTTTCCAGGATACCGAAATAAGTGTCAAAAATCAATTTTGCAGGGCAGGCAAGAGATAAATCAATTCAGAGAGTTGTAAGAGCAGCGTCTTAAATTTCAGTCCAAGATTAGCCTGATGTAAAACAAAGGCTGAATAGACAACTTCTTCAAAGATACCTTCCCAATCAATACCCCCATATACAAACATCAGTTCAGTCAGGTGTGAGTGACAGCAGAAAAGGAAAGTTTGCTAAGGATACCCCCTTTGTTTGGTGTTTTTAAGCCTCTCCTTTTCTCATTTAGTTTTTTTTGTTTTGTTTTGTTTAATTTTCTCCTACTTGGGTAGATATAGTGATCAGCATAAGAGCTCTTTCAAAGGCCATCAATTTGAGTTGCTACCCATGATATGAAAAAGAACTATTGAAAATCACTCACATTTGTCTGCTGAGGTCTTCTTTTCCTCTATGATTATGATCTCTATGATTATATTGTTCTTGTTCATCTAAAATTGTGAATTGGCTCCAGTGAATTGCATTTATTTATACATATCTTTATCTTCAGCTTCAGTTTTGGGAAAACACAGTTTGTTCACAGTAGGTTAAGTTTTGGGGTAACAGAAAGTCCCAAAATCTCGGTGGCCTAAAAAAGTTTTATTCCTCACTTAAGCAAATAGGTGGTGAGCCTGGCTGATGCTTAAGGGGAATCTGTTTTCTATGTAACGACCCAGGGTCTCCAGATCAATATTTGCTTCCATGACCACATGGCAAGGGTAAAAGCACTGAAGAGTCTCAAAATTAAAGGATTCATCCTGGAAGAAACATGGGTCACTTCTCCTCACATTCCATTAGGAACGTAAGTCAGTGGCCACACATCTGCCCTTAAGAGGGCAGAGAAGTGTCATCCCTCACTGCAGTCTTGTCCTAACTGAAGGCAAAAATGAACTATTTGTTAAATAAAAATATGTTGAGTAACTAATGCTTTATACTGGTCAGCCAATCTAGACCAAATTTTAATTAATATAAAGGAGAAAGAAACGATCAACATGAAGAAAGCAAACACTAGATAAGGAAGGGAAAACAGTTCCTACTCTATTAGGGAATCAATTTTGCATAGCTTCATAGAAAAATTCTGAGACCAATCTTAGCTCAATAGGAAAGACTGATTTAACAGGTAAATGACATCAGCCAAGAGCACAAGAATGAGAAGTATTGCTGTGTCATGGATTGACTTATTGCCCCAATTCCAGCCCTCTTTCTGCATCCATACTTTTGCATGACCTCAGGAAGGACAGAGTAGACTTTTCTATCCTTTGACTTGGGGTTGGCTCTGTAACTTGTTTCAGTCAATGGCATGTGGGTAGAAGTAAGCAATTTCTGAACCAAGACCTTAATGTCCTCCTGTGTTTCCACTTGCTCTCTGCCGTTTTCATGAGAAGAATATACCTCGGGCTTCCCTGATGGTGCAGTGGTTAAGAATCCGCCTGCCAACGCAAGGGACACAGGTTCGAGCCCTGGTCCGGGAAGATCCCACATGCTGTGGAGCAACTGAGCCCATGCGCCACAACTACTGAAGCCCACGTACCACAACTACTGAAGCCCGCACACCCTAGGGCCCGTGGTCTGCAACAAGAGAAGCCACCGCAATAAGAAGCCCACGCTCACCACAACTAGAGAAAGCCCAGGCGCAGCAATGAAGACCCAATGCAGCCAAAAATAAATAAATAAAAATAAAATAGATTTATTAAAAAAACAAACAAACATACCTCAAGTGGTGCTGTGGTCATATCAGAAGGATGAGAGATACATGATAGGAAACCATCCTGGTCGCCACAGCCTGAAGAAGAGCTGCCCCAGGCATCCCATAAATCTGCACAGAGAAGCAAAGTCACAAAGCTGAGCCCAGCCTACATCAGCTGAACTTCTGCCAACCTTCAGAGAGACAAGAACAGTTACAAACGACTGTTGTTTTAAGCCATGGAACTTCTGGGTAATTTGTTTTGCAGCAAGAACTAATCAATATATGGTACATGTGCCAGACACTGGCCATTCATAAAGTACAACGGATGAAAAAAAACAAAAAAAAACAAATCCAGAATCTAGAAGACAAAAAGGATTGGAGATTGCCACACAAAGAAAAAGAAAAGCATTCTTGAGGATTAGGAAAGAAAAGTAAAAATGAATATATTTAATGTGACTTTTTTTTAATAATCAAGATACATTAACTAAGAGTGTATGTTCTGGTTTGTGACTATATTTACATGAAAAAGTTTCAAAGTTACAAAAATTTGATATTTTTATATAAGATATGATTTTATTTAAAAATCAGGAAACAACAAAGTTGGAACAGACCCAATAATATACATGAGTACCATTAATAATCAGCCTATAAAATTATAAACTTGAACATGATGTTTATTACAAAATCCTTTTGTATTAGAATTAAAGGGATGTCTGAATTTTGAAGGCAGTGACTTTTGGAAAAACAAGAGAAAGCATTAGTTCAAAGAGTAAAACCATGGAATTCAGTGACTTAAAAAAATATATAAAAATGTAAACAAATTTTTACAACATAAACTTCAGAATGACAGTTTTTCAAATGAGATCATGACATATTTAAGAAAGCTAATTTGAAATACCTTCTGAAATGGAGACTGATGTCAAGAGGGTAGCCAGGCCTTAGCTAATATATGCAAAGCAAATTTTGATTTGGCAGGATTATGAGTCCAACCCAAACTTTTTATATTTTCATAAATAGGAAAGGGTTAAAGTGAAAAAAGAGTAGTAAGAGGGTCAGGAGCATGTAGGAACAATAGTTGATGACCCGGTTAAAACGACCCCAAACCGTTTTGTTTTTTCATTGATATTACTAAGAGATTCAAACCCAAGGATTCTCAGGTTTGCTTGCATCAGAATCACTTAGGATGCTTTTTAAAATACAGGTGCCCAGGCCCCACCTCGGATTCCATTGGCGTGATGTTGGTATTTGTTAAAAGATCCCTAGGCCATTTAAATTGTAACCAAGGTTAATAATCATCACTACTTTGACCTATCCCAGGTATACATAAGTCAATTAATGATTAATTACAGTTGCCAACTCTCCAGTCCCAGGCTGTTCCCTGTCTGGTTGCATTCAACCTGATTGGGTCATGTGCTCTGATTACCTAAACTTGGAAGAACGGTCACGTTATTAAATATTTACACAGTAACACAGTGATACTTTTGTAAGCTGTGTCTCACAGTCGTCAAGGTGGATTACATAACAGATAAAGGCAACAGATTACCAGTTAACCCTAAAAAGAATCTGCTATATCTATAGAAATGACTACGTATGCAAAAAATACTAGTTCCCAGTTATATGAAGCCGAGTACATGTTTAGTTTCAACATTATGCTATGGAAGGGACTGAAAAACAGAAAACTCCAATGTCTTAGGTTCGACTTGTGTAAAATAGAAGACATTTAAAATATAGATTACATAATACTGAGCTATTTAACAAATGAACTACTTGACTGATGTCAAATTTACAGGTGATTTATAAAAGAGACACAGAAGAAATATTAGCTGAATATCGACTGAAGTCCAGGTGTAGGAGCTAGGTACGTGGAATACAATAGGGCACAGAGTAACTTACCAAAAAGAAAGAAGAAATTAAAGAAGATGGGAAGGAGGAAGGGAGAGAGGAAGAGAGAAAGAGAGGGAAAATCAATTTGGGGGAAAATCAAGCAAAATAAATACAATGGAACAATTTCAAGCTTACAACTTGCCAATCTTAATACTTGATTGAAGTGATTACAATACAAAACTCTTTTTGGAGTTATTTTCTGTAAATAAAATGATGTGCTTGCAACCGTAGAACATCTCTAATGCTCTTAGTTACGTGGAGCCTGCAAAACATCAGGTAAAAAAATAGGTGATAAGATCCTGAGCTGCTTTAGCAAGAAAAAAGCCTTTAACAGTAAGGACTGCGCTCACTGCCCGTGTTTCTCTTCCAAGAGGCAATTTGACTGTAACTCTCCCAGATTTGGAAGTTACTCATCCGACTCACGGGGAG
>NW_021703785.1:18165849-18290548 GCF_005190385.1 Monodon monoceros | reverse complement strand
ATAAAGGGGGCTTGTGTTACCGGGGAAATTTATCAGCCTCCTCCCACCGCGGCTGGGCAGAGGATAGAACAAAAGGGCAGTAGACAACATGAGCAAGAGTCAGCCAAGTTTCCTGCCCAGGCAAACAGAGAGGATAGGAGGAGAGGAAAGAAAATGGTAACAGAAGCTTTTTTTATGCCGGAAATGTAAGAGTGCCTTTGTTGTAAAACACAGGCGTTGATTTCCTGTTTCCATAACTTATGACTGGTGAGTTATTTTTACATTTATCTTAATGAGGTTACACCCTGCTCTGAGATTTCATAAGCCATTGCCCTGCGCATGAAACAAACAAAATATTCTTCTCTCTGATTCAGTTTCTTTGTTGACCTTGGGATAGCTGAACGAGAGAATGGTCTGGATTACACATTAACCTCTGTGTCTAAAAGTGTGTGGGGAGAAGGGGCACTCAGGCTTTGTTAACGCTGAGGAATTCTTTACCTGTGAGACTCAAAAGTCAGTGTTATTTCCTGACTTTTATCTGTACCATGAAAAGTTACAAAGGACCAGAAAGTGTTTCCTAAATCATGGAGGAAAAGTTCTCAAAGAAAAAAGTGTAAATATATATTTGGCCTTGAACGATGCATCTCAAATCAATTCTGACAAAAATCTTGTGCGGGTGAATAAAAATTAATGGAACATGATTCATTGTGGGCATCAAACATTCAAATTAGTAAAGAGCATAGCCAAGGAGACGTACTTATTTTATTCTTCAGTTATTACCTGCATGCTGCAGTGGACAGAGGAATTTGGAATGTGTCCTTTATTGCTGCCACGCTGCTTCGGGCTCTGGCTTGGGAATTAAGGATCCATGCCTCTACATAATGATATATGATTAGCGCTGTGAAAGTAATTGACTTTGTTCTAGACAATCCCTTGCAGTGTCAGCAAGAAGCTGGAACAAACTGTGTCATTTAACAGCGTTATGCTGCAAGTGAGAAAAACCTCTGATCCCTGCACAATTAACTTCTTAATAATTTTTAAGTTCTCAAGATTAAATGAGAGAATTAATATAATAGACCACGTAAATGTGCATTAGAGAAATAAAGCAGTGCAAAGGCACTAAGAAGGATGGGGAAATTTAAAGAAATTAACAATTGTTCTCAAATATAATAAGAGACAGGTGTCAGGCTGTTAAAAGGATGATTAATGTAACTGGGGCAGCTGAGAGTGGTAAATGCACAGCTGTTGCAAAGATTAGTTATGTAGTAACAGAGAATACTACTTGTTTTGCTGTGCACTCCACTAAACTAAATTATATTAAGAGCTTATAAAGTATCCTGGAAAGCGAAGTAATAATGATATTGACACCTGTTTTACATAGTAAACCCCTATAACTCAAATCAATGATACTGACGCTTATTTTACATAATAAAACGCTGCAACTCAAATCATTCGCTCTAACTTTGTGCCTTCAAAATCACAGCACACTAGCTTTATTATTTATGAAATTTCTCAATTTTCTTCATTAAATCTATGAAATATCTCAATAATCATTTTAAGACAATAATGCTTGCATTAGGTGGCATTAATTTCAAAATGATCAAATTTTGAAAGTAATATGTTCTCTTTGAAGTTCACTAGTTCCAAACTCTCTTTTATTCTGATAGTTTCGTTTTATCAAAATGTTGCTGTATTCACCGCAGAGTGATGAGTTGCATTTCAAGTAATTCTATAAAATCTGATGAGCGTTCCTCTTGGATAAGGACTGGACTATATTTAGTTCAGTCTCAGGGTCACACTGACCTTTAGGAAACAAAGGAAAGAAGGAGACATTGCTTTGTAATTATTCTTAAACGAAATTTCTGTTTGTTTTCAATACCATCTAATTAAGCTAATTAATATCCTCTTGTACAACATAAAACAGAAAGAAAAAGAAGTATCAAAACAGTGACGTGGGGCTTCCCTGGTTGCGCGGTGGTTGAGAATCTGCCTGCCAACGCAGGGGACACGGGTTCGATCCATGGTCCGGGAAGATCCCACATGCTGCGGAGCAAATAAGTCTGTGTGCCACAACTACTGAGCCTGTGCTCTAGAGCCCGTAAACCACAAGTACTGTGCCCAAGTGCCGCAACTACTGAACCCGCGTGCCTATAGCCCGTGCTCCACAATGAGAGAAGCCACCGCAATGAGAAGCCCGTGCACTGCAACAGAGAGTAACCCCCGCTCGCGGCAACTAGAGAACGCCCACGCGCAGTAATGAAGGCCCAACACAGCCAAAAATAAATAAATAAGATAAATAAATAAGTTTATTTTTTAAAAAAGTGACATGACTATATTTATGGCTGCCTATGGTATTTCTTTTTTTAAAAGAGTCTATGAATGAAAATGATTTCAGTTACTCATTCACAACTTTCTGGAGAGTGTACGCTCCTTTGTGGCAGGGACCTGGGTTTATTCAGTAAGGTTTTTGTTCATAATGCTTTGTTTTGATAAATTATAAAATTTCTTTTTCACACCTAAGTCCTTACCCTCTCCTGTGATTTCCCTTCACATTGGCAAGTGGCTGCTAATTCTGCCTACTACGTGAATTGAAAATCAAAGTATCAGTATATTTGAGCCGATAAATTACTATGAGAATTGATCTCAAACACCATTCTTATGCAACTTTGGAAACTTTTCTATGTGTTTATATATGTTTGATGGCTAACTAAACAATTAACAGTGTTAAACTGAGACACCAGACACAAGATTCTAGTCATTAATTTCTTGTTGGTGATCAGAAAAGTATTGTTTCTACCTGGATAGACTTAAAGAAAGCATTAATCTTTCTTATTAAAGTTAGTTTGATACTGCAGGATTCAAATGCTTAGAATTTAATTCTGTGGGCCTTTTCTGCCTTGTTTTTGTTTGTGTGTTTTGGTTTTTGCTGGAGTGAGGTGGCTATGCAATTAAGCTTCCACTAGTTTTTAATAACCACTGGTCCGTTGAATTTGGATCCAAGGTTTGATCAACATGAACACTTTCTGGCTGGTTCCCTTGCAGATTAATATTTGAATAATCAAAGAGACCAATGTGAAGTAATAATGAATTTTTATAGTGCTGAAGGCTCTCCTTATAAAGAAGGAAAAAGCAAAAGCATATTAACTGAGTAAAGGAAATGGGTTTGGTTTAACTTTTTCTAAACATCTCTTAAAGTTTGGTTGAACTTTTTCCATACTTTCAAGCAGCTATCTCACTTGTAGACTCTAAAACCTTAGCGAAATTTTGCTTATAAGAGAGTGGGCGTAATAATTTAATGAAAAATTCTATTGGTGCTGCTGATACGGATGACTGTCAAGGGTGTGTCTTCAGGGTGACATCAGTGTTTTGAGGTGGTGAATCTAGTCACAGTATATTTAATAATATACTGTAGTCAGTTGGCTTTTCCATTATCTGTGCCATTCAAAGTATAAATCAAGCTTCTCTAAATCTTTTGTTTGTCATTTAAGTAACTGCCTGTTGAATGAATGAGCTGAAATTCTTAGGTAAGTTTATAGAAATATAAAAATGTATGTGAGTAACAAAAAAAATATTATATTCAGTTTTAGAATTATGACAAATCCCAGAGCATAAACAAAAGCATGAAGCTGAGTCCTAGAAACTAGAAAATTTAGACTATGTAGTATGTCAGCAACAAAGAACATAGTGAGGCATTTTGAAATCCCTGTATTTCTTACCTTATTCGAATGTAGTAGTTGTTTGTTTACCTACCTTTCCTTCCTTGATCTCTGCCTCATGCCTATCTCCAAAAACGTGCCAATGGCATAAGAGTAGGCTTTTGTTTTTCTCATAGTTCTGTGGTCTGCAATGTCCAACCAATCGCCTTTCATTTAAAGGGTTCACAAATACGTTTACATGAATTGATCAGATGAACACCCATGGATTCAAAACTGGAGAATCAAAGTCCAAGATAATGCACAGAAACCAACAGGAAGAAGGTACTTAGAAAGAAGTAAGGAAAATAAATGAGAAACAGCAGAGGTTCTAAAAAATAAAAAGAAGCAAGCAGACAGGTTTCAGGATGGTTGCAGCAACTGGAGAATCAAGACAAAGTGAGAATCCATTTCATTCAATACCCAAATGTTAGGTAAGTGCCAGGCTGCATGGCGAACACTGGTTGACAGCAATGAATAAGACAAACATCTTCTCTGACCTCCTGTAATTTGTTGCCTAGTGGAAAGCATAGTAAAGGAAATAAGCATTGTTCTTGGGTAGATATTAATGTGTGGACAAGGGGTAGGGTCAGCCAGGACTTCTGAGAATAAATGACATCTACTCAGACCTAAAAGGTGAGAAAAAAAGAACAACCATTCAAAAAGTGGGAAGAAATACATTCCAAACAGAGTGAACACATGCCAGCTTCCTGAGGGAGAGAAAACAGAAAGTCCAAGAAACCAGAAACAAAAGCCAGTGAGGCCAGAGGAGTAAGTGAGAGGGGGTTTGGCAGAAGATGAAGTTGGAGGAAGAGGCAGTGGCCAGATAATGCAGAGGCTTGAAAACCAAGGTAAACATTTTATTCCAAGTGCAATGAGAGAGTTTCACACCTATTCCAAGTACAGCAGAGGTCATGATCTAATTTAACTTAAAAGAAACAAAAACAAAAAAACCACTTTTCTGGTTGCCTTGTGAAGATTAGATTTTAAGGGAAACCAGAGTGGAAGTGGGAAAGCTAGTTAAAGGCCACAGAAGCATCTCTGATGCGTGATGATGGCAGCCTCAATTGGGGCAATCATGGTGATGACAGGGAAAAGTAGGGCTCTTTGATTGAATAGCATTTCCTGAAGGATTAGATGGTGGAGATGGGATTGAGGAAAGTAGGGAACCAGGACTGACCCTTAGAGGAAATGGGTGAACGTTAATGCATGTATTGGTTTGGTCTCTCCCTCCCCAAGAAAAGGGACGGAAGACCAAGGTTGGGTGGAAGTAGGTATGAGTAGCCCACGCTTAGTTATGTTCATGTGGAAATACTGATTAGTGGGCATGTCTGTATATGTGAGTTTGGAGATCAAAGGAGACATCTTGGCTGAGATATTAATTTTGAAATCATCAGCACAATATAGTATTTGCGGAATGAAAATATATGAGATCATCCAGAGAGAGAAGAGAGAAAAGTAGAGAAGAGATCCAAGTACCACTGGCAATCAGAAATGTCATGAGAATCCCTTCAAGTTATTTTGTTTCTACCCTTGGCAGACCTCCTAGACCTTTCCAACTAGAGTCAGCTACATGGAACAGGGCTCAGTCTTCATAGGATCTCCCTGTGAAAGCAGGAGGCTTATCACTAACTGACTGGGGGACATATGTTACTGGAAAATAATACCAGGTATTAATAATTTGAAGCTTCTGTTTTAGTGCCACCAGCACAAATTTTGATTAAGAAAAAACATGTTCTAAACCTAGTCTGCAACCTGGGCATGAGGAAACCTTTCTTCTATGTAAACATTCAAGTTATATGACAATCCTATAAAAGCCTTAAGATTCCTGGCTGCAATCAATTAAAATTACTAATGAAATGTTGATCTTTGTGCCCTAAGTCACATCCTCTATCTTTTCCAATCTCCAGTACATGTGATTTTCCTTCCTTGATCAACATCCAATCTCAGGAATGGAACCAAAGTTAATTCTGACATAGGTAAAAATGACTGATGACTTTTTAAAATATTTCCTTTCCCTGAAAAATTTTCTTTTCAACAAAGATTTGGAAAATTATGGTGGCATTGAAAACATCTAATGGCAGAAATAAAGCCTTCAGTGGTGGAATTTCAGGTGAATGCATTCAGGAGAGATTAGGGAAGATAGAGGAGGGAGAAGGGGTTTTATGCTACTATTGGTAGCATTAACAAATGCAGTGAAATGCCCATTTAGGAAGCAGAGAATATAGATTTAGCTAAAAATGCATATCTTAGATATCATATCCCATTTATCGATTACAAAGCATTGGTACCCTGACCCAGCTGAATTCTGTGTAAAAATGAAAGAGTCAAGCTTCTTCCCAACAAAAAATTTGTTTTCATAAAGAACTGAAAAGTATGTCTCTCATGGGGTAAAAATAATACTAACAATGGTTAAAGTTTGTTTTGTATTTATGTATTTACTTTTTAAAAAAATGCCTCCAGTGCCCTTCCTTTTAGGAGAAACAAAAGCAACACACACTAGAAAGTACTAGATTTAAAAGTAGAGCAGAGACCCTATTATTTGAAACACAGTTCAAGGCAACTCAGACAATAAAGCCATTGGCTGGGGTAAAATTTAACTGACCCTTTCAAGGTTGAAAGAGATCTTCAATCATAATGCTTCTCTGTCAGTAGAAGAAGAGCTCTGTATTGAACTGATTTAATAGTCAAACCTACTGAAATCCCTCTCACTGGGGAAACACAAGCTAAAAGAAAAACAACAACAATAAAAACCTGCCACAATTGTGGTAAGTAGACTTGTTGAGCTGTATTTCTCTACTTCAAAGGATACCACAGGTGAGAGGATTTTTTTTTTAAGTAAAACAAGTCCTATGGACAAAAGTTTTCTTTGGGAATAATATTATTCCTTACTCCTGTTGTGTTAAGTTTACTCAGTCGTTGTAAACTCTTTTCAGCAGACTTTAGACATCTCTTACATGATATTTAAATAAAAGCCTCTATGTTTTTGGACACAAAAGGATACTTATGGTTTGCTGTAATGCATTTACTATCAATGTCACTGACCTACCTTCAGGACTGAATCCATGAGGAAATGTTCCCCTGCAGTAAGTGAGTCACAGTAAATATGATGTTAGCTGTGCTTCTTGGGAAATGGAAGACATTTTCTCTGGAAGTTGATTTTCATCCTAGTGAAGTATCTTCCAGGGACTTTATTTTGTTTTTCAGCTCTTGACCACTTTAGCCACAATCACGGAAGATGCACAGAGCTATCAAGTTGGACAAGTTCAGATCAGTGGGTGGTTTGAAATGACAAGGTGAGACTGGTGTGCCTTCTTAGGTTTGAAATGAAGAACAACAAATATTATTACTGTACTTCTTCTGATTCTCTCTGGGAGCAAATTTGATTGGTGCGCAAATCCCTCACAAAGAAATATTAATAGGAGCCATAATTCTGACACCTCCTCGAATTGTGGGAAGTGAGTCAGAGGCCACACAACAAACCAGCACCATTATTAATTTCACACTTGAGTAGAACCACAGAGTTAAGCATTCATTGCATGTATTCAAACCACAGCAGACAACTGGATTCAATGGTAACCAAAAAAGAAAGTTGAATTTTTTTAAAAAAAAGATGAAACTACAGAATACAAGGCTTTCTATCACAAAAAGTCACTTTTACTAAAATATGTACTTCCTGGATTTGACCATAATTTATATGTATGTAGTATGAACTATCAATGAGGCCAAAGCTTATACTATTTGAATGAATTAAAGTATAAAAGTAATTTTCCAGATAGTTCTATAAATGACAATTCCTCTTGCTTGGAATCTGAATTACAGTAAAAGTATTCTCCTCCCTTTCTTTTTCTGTCCCTAATTGTCACAGTTATTTTTACAGTTTGCTGAATTCTTCACTTTGATAATACAGATCTCTTCCAATTACCAAATTTCTCAAATAATTTTGTGATCCTTAGGAAGGCTATATAAAACATTGAATATACAGTCCAGGAGATCACTATTAAAACAGTGGCCTGCATTATGAATATGCATAAATACATTCATTGATTGAACTGTTAAATAGATAATATCAGTTTGGAGTGGTACTGATTTAGAAAAATATATAGTGAAAGGAAGAAAAGGAGAGATTACCCAGGAAAAAATTTGCTTGCCAGATGATGGAAAACTGATATGTTTTTCAAAGTAACATCAAAGTAATTTTAATGTTAAGAGTTTCACCTAACTTTTAGCTTTTATCAACATAAAAGCTAACAATTTGCACACACACACACACACACACACACACACACACATTCCTGCATTTATCTTTTATTCCTGCCTTTGTCTTAAGCCCTGCATCTGTTTCAAACTCATCAATAAGATCTTCTGGTGACGTGAATTTAGACTTGAGTAATGGACTCATGTTCACTTAGCATTTCACTTTCTTTGTACAAGGAAACATACATTCTAATCTAGATCAGCATCCTCTTTCCTGAGCTAATACCTACAGCTGTGCCCCATCCATCAGATGAGTGGATGTTAACACAGATGTTAACAACCAAAAAACAACTATAGAGTGAAAACATTGGTTAAAAAAAAGTTGCATGTCCTTCAAAGCTAATTGTTACTGACTCGAGTATTTTTAAAGCTGATTTCAAGTGAAACTATTTTCCAAGCTACAATTGGAATCATGATAATTCAAATCCAAAGACTGATTTGCTGCAAGCAAAGGTTGAAAGCATTTGACTTAAAATTCTCAACTTTCTACTTCAACTTATGCGTACAAACATGGTCTCAGGGTATACAAGTTGTCCCCATGAGAAAATCACATTTTACTTGGAAAATGATTTCAAGACATTGAGCAATTAATAGGATAACTTTTGTAGCAGGCAAGGATAGCCACAAAGGAAAGTGTAACCGCTTGAAATGTAGATTAAAAACAAAATTCAGTGGACTGGTAGTTTCTGACATGACTTTTTTGAACAGATTTACTGGTGGGCCCAATGCCTCCTTGCCTGGTATTGTGAAAAGTTGACTAGCCTACACCAAGTCTCATCCCAGAAAAGCATTTTTAAGATTTATGGGTGTATTTTGAGATTTTATGATTGCCGTTTGATTTATGATGTATGTAGTGAATTTTCTAATAATATGCAGGGTGCAGGCACTCAAACGCAAAAAAACATATTACTTTCTAATCATTTTCCATCAAAATACAGAAAGATATGATGGTGGGATTGAAATAATGCTACATTTAGACCGTTCCCTGACTTGCCTCTCCTCCTTTTCACACCCCGCATCCCCCTCTGCCCATGGCGGTATGTCGTAGCCCATCCTGAAGGCATATGATGCTTATACTACAGCTGCTGCTGCAACATCTTTGATTTATGTGCCCACTGTGTTTATGGTCCATATATTTTCATGAGAAATCAATGATACTGTTTTGTTTTTTTTTTAAGGGACCCAGGAGACCAAGGGTTTGAGGGAGGTTATAGTCCGACTTGACAGTATTTATAATTAGAGAAGTTTAAAATTTTTACAAGGGCTCTTTATATTCTCATGTCGTAGGCATACTCTCTTCATAGAGAAGACATTATCCAAAAACAGAGGATTGAACAGACAGCACTGATGAATTCTCTTCAGCATACATCCGTTCCACTCTTTTGGTGGTAAAGTCATAGAACCACCACTGCGATCTTGTTTAAACTAACAGGAAGCCTCAAATGCTTTTCTGACAGTAGAAAGATCTTGGAAGACTTGGCCAAATAGTTAAAGCCATGAGAGATGTTCAAAATTTAATCATACATCATTATTATATTTGCAAAAGTTGTATGGCCCCAAACAGATAAAATGAATATGAAATGAATGTAGGATCTCCAAAATATTTAAGGTCTTTTTAACTTGCAAAGGAGGCATTTAAATATTAAGAGCCAAAGAAATGCAAAGACCAATCAATTAATATAGCATCATGGGTGGGAATTTCAGATTTCCATGAGTAGCCCTGGAAAACAGACCTCTGGGGCTATAGGGCTATGGCTCTAAATATGAGAGATTATAAATAGGGCTTATGATGTTCCATAAATGTCATGAAAAGGAGGCCAGTGAATGTTCTGTCAAATGCTTCTGGTCATTGTGCAATCATAACCAGCTAAGAAGGTATCCTCCAAATTGCTTAGGATAATAAAATTGTTTATTTAACAAATAAAACTCTTTAAACCCAGGGAGGTTTTAAAATTAAGCATAGGAAAGCCTAAGAGAATTAAGCATGTGGTGTTAATATCTTTGTGTTAAGCTATCTGGGCTTTTAGTTTCTATAATTTGTAGTGTTCCAGAGAATTTGTCCTATTAGAAGAATAGCCTTGTGATTTCAAGTTAATGTGTTGCTGAATAATTGATTTCAGCTTGTGATTTAAAGTTGAAAGTGCAAGTGAAATACTAATGAAAAGTATTGGATATTTAATGGAACTTACAAATAACCATTTTAATAATTTTAATAAGTAAATGTACTACTTGAGCATTTGAATGTTGATCAAAAAATCAAATTACTTTAAAAGTATATTTGACTAGTTAAATGAAAATTTAGTTTAAAATATTTACTAGTCTTTAAGTTTTAAATAGTACCAATCATTAATTATAAATCTCTTTAAGGTATTATTAAATTCTTCTTGTTTTATAACTCTATAAATTGATTTACAACTTAACAAAGAACTAAATTTTAAACTTTGTGACTGTAACAAATTTAATACTAATTTTTAAACAAAAATCCCTTAATAATTATTTTGTGCACACACACACACACACACACACACCCCTTAGAAGCATCTATAAAGTCACATTCATGACAAAGACTTTTGTGATAAAGAGAATTTGGATTTTTTTTCCCCTTAGAAGTACCTACTATGCCTGGACAACATAACAAAATGTAAACAAGAACTGTTAGGAATTAGCAGATTGATTCTAAAATAATAAATTGTGTAATAATTTCAACAAAAGAGGTGAACTAGCTACATTGTTTTTTTTTCTATTGAATTTAGTCAGATTTAAATGTATGGAGAGAAACATCTAAAGCTATTAATTATCTGGTTGGCTTACAAAATTCTTAATCTCCATTTATAAATTTTGGAAATGATAAGTATAAATATAGTTGAAGCCATATTATTCACTGGGTTTGGAGAAGTAGTTTGTCAGTTAATGGCAAAAAAAGAAAAGGTTCAAGCAAGTAATCATTAGAAATAATTAAATTAAAATTTATTTTAACATAAAAACATATTTGTTTGCCTTTCTTTACATATGGATATTTGCTTTGATTAGAAATCAACAGATTAGTATTTTCCACATTCAGAAGTTCATTATCTAAAATTTCCAGTTTTATTTCTTTAAAGTGGTCCAACTTAAAGCAGCGGCTAGCAGTATAATCAGATACAGAAACTGTCAGCTGGTACTCCATATCTCTGTCTTTCACAGCTCTTGATCATACCTAGAGAGCCTTTTTAGTGGCTCGCCTTTCTTGATTCTTTCCATAGCATTCAACATGGTTTTCATAGAAACAAAGATAGATCTTCTACTGTATCTAGATACATTGGCAGATATGTACATATGTCATGATATATAATGAAAGTGTATATTACAAAATTCTAATGAAATATAACCTTGTTTCAGTCCCCATGTCAACACCGTAAATGAGTAACTTGATCATTTGCCCAAATTGATTTCTGCCCATTTAAGTCCTTGACATGTGCAGCAAATCTGCAAAAACTGAAAGAAGGAAAGAAGGAAAGAAGGAAGGAGGAAAGAAAGGAAGGAAGGGAGGGAGGGAGTGAGGGAGGGAGGGAAGGAAGGAGGGAGGGAGGGAGGGAGGGACATCACATGAGATTAAGCTTCAATATTTTAACCTATGTTATTATGTTATAAGGGGTACAAGTACTGTACTTAAAGCCAGCTCTTACAGGCTTATAAGCATCAATTCTTTACTTTTCAGGAAGTTTGAAAGTCAGTCACTAAACATAGCCATTATCAAAAATTTAATCACATAAACTTAAAATTAAATAAATTACATCAAAATCAAAGACAGTAAATACTTAAAACTCATCACTTCTTAGTTGCTTTAACGTATTTTCCTATTATCTATATTCTTAAGGTTACTTACATTTGTTATATATTTGTGGTGGAAATATCCTATAATGGTATCCTACTAACATCTCTTCCCAAATCTTCTCAATGATGTCACATTGGTACTTTGAAATTGGCCACAGTGGAAGTATTTATACCATGGAAACCAGAAAGTACGGCAAAACAGGTTGTTGCTTTTTTGGGTGGGGGAGAAGATGGGTGTAGGGGTGCAGCAGTGAAACATTTACCAGCACACCATTGTATATAGGGTACAGTATATTACCAGCACACCACTGTATATAGGGTATAGTATATTACTAAAATATATACTATAAATATTTTTGTCATGTTCTTAAAGTACTGAAATTAATTTTAGGGCAATGAACCTTCAAAGGGTTCCTGTAGGTCATTTCTAAATGTGTTACCCCACTGTACTCAAGAAGAAAGAAGAGTGCTTTGGCAGCCTCAGTGAGAAATCAATAACACACCCTGCCTTCCGGTCCAGACTTGACCCATTAAATTTCATTCCATCAATTGTTAAAAATAACTGTCAGCATATATTTTCCATTGTTGGCTGGGAAGCCAAATGACTTCATGTTCTGTTTTATATATTTATACAACTTTTACAAATAGAACTGAAAAAATTCCCACCAGAATGGTCACAATATAAAATATAAGAAATAACAGTCTCCCCTCCTCGCAACCTCATACTCCTGTACCAGTCACTCTTCTTTCTTAGAAAGATACTTTATTTACCTTCTCCAGATTTTACTGGACTCCAGACTTTTATTAGGCTACCTGAAATAATGTGTGGAGAATTGTGCCTACAAAATCTAAGTTGGTTTATATAAGAAAGAACAGAGCTACATTTAGGAGAAAATAAGAGAACAAGTGACCTGGAAGAAAGTGTCATAATGAAGTAAGCTAGAGTTTTGAAAGACCCAAGGGAAAGAAATTTGAGAAATAACTGCCACTATGAGGGAAAGCAATATATAAAAGAGATTTTAAAAATTAATAGCAGTAATTAAAATTTATTGATTATTAATTATGTAACAGGCACCGTTCTAAGTGGCTTACATGTATGGCTTCAACTTGATCCTCACAACACCACCATAAAATAGTAATAGCATCTTAGCATCCTCCATTTTACACAAAAAAAACCCTGGAACATTGAAAATAAGTACCTTGCTAAAATCAGTTAAAAAGTGGCAGAATTGGAATTCACACTCAGTCTGGCTCTTAGCTAATTCACTTAGCCATTAGACTGTAGATAGATTTTACTTACAAAATATGCTTTACAGCAACATCAAAAATAATTACAGAAAATATCCACAAAGACTTTACTTTCTAATATTTTCGGAATTAAGATTTGTGTTTCTAAAAAAAATGTCATGAAGAACCTAGGGGTAAGACAGGAATAAAGACACAGACCTACTAGAGAATGGACTTGAGGATATGGGGAGGGGGAAGGGTAAGCTGTGACAAAGCGAGAGAGAGGCATGGACATATACACACTACCAAACGTTAGGTAGATAGCTAGTGGGAAGCAGCCGCATAGCACAGGGAGATCAGCTCGGTGCTTTGTGACCACCTAGAGGGGTGGGATAGGGAGGGTGGGAGGGAGGGAGGCGCAAGAGGGAAGAGATATGGGAACATATGTATATGTATAACTGATTCACTTTGTTATAAATCAGAAACTAACACACCATTGTAAAGCAATTATACTCCAATAAAGATGTAAAAAAAAAAAAGATTTGTGTTTCTTTTAATTGTGTTAGCACATTTGAACTGGCCTCAATGGATACAGTTTTATTCAGACTAATACAAGTCAAGTTAAAAGAATCTGAAAACCAGTGTCCTAGTCACTGTGACATTCTAGGAAGATTAAATACAAAATGAATCGTGACATTTAATGTGTTTTGGCTAAAAGCTGAAAATCTGACACAATTTCTATTGCGTGTGCATTTTTTTGCAACCTGTAGATATACAATTTTGCACATCAAAAACTTTTACAGATAAATGGTCTCACACTCTTCTTTAGTAATGAGAATTTAAGAGAAAAATCACGTAGGCTGGATAGACTCAAGGAATATAAATTCAAAGTTTATTTTGCATTAGGTTAGGATTCATGAAAATAAAGCCTAACCTTTCTAGGCATATGCCATCATTGAGAAAAACATCGACCTAAGTTGCTTGTGGCCAAAAGTCCAGTCTTTGACCTGTACTGAAAGGTTTATGTGCTGCAAATGCTGGAAGTTAATGAAGTGGATACTCCATTTAAGCATTAGCAGCAGAGTACCAGGAAAAGGCCGAAGGGAAAGATCAACCTGGGCTCAGAAAAAAAGCAGAGTAGAAGTATAATCTGAGATTGGAACCTTTGCCTTTTGCACAGTCATCCCTCTACCCCCAAGTCCTTTTAGCCTTTTTCTGTAAAGGAGAATAGTGTTTCATCAAATCTGAGATGTTATCAATTTTAAGATGCACCTGTGGTTCATGCAGAGCTTTTTAATCAGCCAATTAAACTGACAATGCTTTCTTATAACTAGAATTTTTATTTTATACTTGTTGAAAGATACGCAAAATATTATATATGCATATAATGCTTTTCATATCTCACTATTTTGCACTCATAAAAAGAATAAAAAATGAAGTGGTAAAGGAACTCCAAAACTTCTTCACCAGATCTTACTCTTTTGGATCACTTCCCACAAAGAGTCATAGAGAGCTCTGTTTTCTCATAAAATATCACCCTCTATGCCAACCAGAAAACTAGTGATACTTTTAAAATATGTCCCAATATTGTCTTTGGGGTCCTCTTGGAAGTTTCTGACATCCTGCAAGTTTTGATACTTGTGCTTTCTTGATCTTAACTGATACTGACAATGGAAGGTTTCAGGTAACATTTAAGACCTTCTTCTATAGACTGAATGTTTGTGTCTGCCCAAAATTCATATATTGAAACCTAATCCCTAATGTGATGATATTTGGAGGTGGGGACTTTGGGAGGTGAGTAGTTCATGAGGGTGACACCCTCATAAATACAATTAGTGCCCTTAGAAAATAGGCCTCAGATAGCTCCCTTGCCTCTTCCACCATGTGAAGACACAGCGAGAAGGCAGCCATCTATGAATCAGGAATATGGTTTTCACCAAGCACCAAATCTACCCTTGCCTTGATCGTGGACTTCCCAGCCTCCAAAACTCTGAGGAGTAAGTTTCTGTTGCTTATAAGCCACCCAGCCTACGGTATTTTTGTTTTAGCAGCCTGAGTGAACGAAGACACCATCTTATTAAGGTCCCTAGATAGTTTATGATTGAGACATTGAGGGTTTCAGTTTTCCCATCACGCTGTCAGAAACAACAGCCAAGGTCGAGCACACTCAAGCAATAACACATCATCCCTTCTACCTGATCAGAGTCCATTTTAAGATTACATCAATTGTAAGATATTTGCCAATTTCAGAAAAGCTAAAATGTGGAAAATGTACGGTTAGAATTAATGACATTAAGTGTTCAAGCTGTTCTTTGTTAACTGTGCAAAACAATTTAACAGTTTTGACATAATTCTATATTTACTAGAGTGAAACAACTGCTGATTAATTTAACCTGTCTGTATGACTTTTTCTTTCGTAAGAGTACTGACCTTCCTGCCCTCAAAATCCATTATTTTGGAGCCCCCTACATTGTTCTCCATGCTTGGATCTAAAGAGATTGTAATGTCAGCAAGGTTTGTTTTCCCAATTTCTCTTCCCCTGAGCAGAGTGTACTTTGTAAACCCCTTCTCTCACAAAAGGATTCAATATTTTTTAATACCAATTAGTAAAATACATAATTAAGTACTGTCCAATTTGAAGTTTAAGGGTACAAGCTGTATAATCCTTTCTCTAAGACCTTGAGACAGATGTTTCAGAATTCTCAATTTTCTTTTAATGTTATAAAGATAATATCATACATACACCATATCCTATGTAATCCAATAAGATCTAGGGTGGCACCCTGTAATCAGATGTGTTAATATTTCTGCACTGAAATGTGTGAATTGTGATACTAAGAGGGATGAAGGCTATAAATGGCCTCACTTAAATCCAAGTTGGATTTTGCCACCAAATGAGATCACATCAGATGAGTTTTGCCACCAAGTGAGTTATGCAAATCTTTTAGTTTTTCAACCTAAATGGATCTTAGAATTGCAGATATGGAGCTGTGGACATATGTTAAGCATAAAGATTCAAGTTTTTGCATAAAGTCTTAGGCATGAGCTAGAAGGTGAATGATATTTTAAAAGGTTGAAGGAAAAGGCAGGTTTTCTCAGTTCCCAAGTCATCACATCACATTTGGAGAAATGGACAACATCCAACACTTGAGATTGGCCAGGTGGCTCTGAAAATTTTCCTCATGGCATCATCTTCTTCCTCCTTAAGTTTCCTCATCTCAGAAAATGGTATCACAAACTACCCAACTGCAAGCCAAAAACCTTAGAGTTGTTCTTGATTCCTTTCTCATTTCTCCTCATGTCAAGCAGTCTTACCAACTCTACTTCCAAAACATGCCCTTTTGGAGCATATATGTTATAGGGCCTATAACATCCACTCTCTCCATCTCCACAGCTACTACCTGAAGCCAAATCTCTTCATGTCTTCTCTGACAAAATAGCCGCTTAATCCATCTTCTATTTCTACTCTTAAATCCCCACATAGCTACTCTCCATACAGCAGGCAGAGCGATCTTTAAATTCCAAATCAGATATCTCGTTCACCTGCTTAAAAACCTCTAAACTCTTACCAAGACCAGCAAGGCTTTCCATGACCCAGATCCCATCCGCCACTCCCCCTTCACTTACTGTGCTTTTCTTACCTTCATCGGTTTCTTCCTGTTTTCAAATAAGCAAGTTTCCTTCTTCTTTAGAGTCTTTTGCATTTTCTGCTTCCTTGCAGACGCAGCTGGGAACACTGATTTCCCAGACCTGTGCCTCGCTGGCTCCTTCTTCCTTATGACCTTAGATATTTATAAGAATATTAACCCTGTGTTATAGTGAAGAATATCCAGATTATTTATCAGGACAAAATCATTTTCATGTAATTCAATTAAAACTATAAGACGATATATTGCAATAAAATTGGGATAGGCAAGTCTCCTGAACAGACCAACAGGGTGACCAAGCTGAAGCTTCCAGCTGTCCCATGGGCTAGTTATGTGCCTATTTTAAGACTATCCTGCTACTTTAGCTAAATAGCATTTTCTTTGGCTTATTTTCTCATTTCTTTATTATGTTGCATAAAAGTGTAATTGCCTCAAAAATGACATTCACACACAAAATTTAGAATTTTAAATCAAAAAAGTTGTCTTAAGGTTTTATTTTCAGTTCTTCTTGTCAACACTTCTCATTAATGCTGACTATGTTTAGTGAAACTTCCTTTATGTGTGTAATGACCCTTTCAGCTATAACTATCCCTGTTAATATTAACAGCTAAAGTTTGAAGTATGATTATAAATGACTTTTTTTCACATGCCAAAAGTCTTTTATTTTTTGAAGTGTCAAATCCTTCTTTAATTGCTGGCTCCACACAATGGCTATAAACATCCTCAAAAGCAATTTTTAAAAAGCCATTTCAAAAAACATTATCTAAAGTAATTTTAAAATAAAGTGTTTTAAAATTATAAATACTCTAATACATTCTAAGTATAAAAAATTTAGGACTGCAAAATAGTTATTTTGAAACATTTGAGTGTCTTTTTTCAGATTTCTTTAAGGAATCTCATAATGGCAAAAAAAAAAAAAAAGAGGTTAATTTCCTGAACGATACAAAAGAAAGAAATCTAAACAATCCATATGTAAGTCTCATGGCCACATATAAATGACTGCACCCATGGTCAAAATGTTACCAAACTGGTCAACCAGACCTAGGCTGGGGTCATAGCCAGGGCTGAGACCCTGGAGATTCCTCTTCTGATTAGATTTCTGCACCAAAACCAACAGCAAAACCAATGCTGAGACTGGAACAGCCCAAGCTTTATTCAATGATCAAGGAACGGAGAAGTGGGAGCCTAGTTCACAAACTAACTTCTTAACCCAATTTGGGTGGAGACACCAAATATATAGGAGGGTCCAGGTAAAAAGGGAGGGAATTGGAAAGAGCAGAAGGAATATTCATGAGTTATCCAAGAACAGGGGTGTGGTTTGAACCCGGAACTGACGCAACTCTCCTTTTCCGCAATTGTCTGGGCTTTTCCGGTTGTTGTCATGGCAATCATCAGCTGGCGGGCATGTCATTTAGCTAATACATTACAAGGAGTGTATAATGAGGCTCAAGGTCTACTGGAAGTTAAATTCTCCACCATCTTGGGCCTAGTTGGTCCTAACCGGTTCTTGTTTTTTCTCTTTGCAGCTTCCTCCTGAAACTGAGATAAGAGTAATTGGTTTCTATTAGAGGGAGGGGCAGGGGTATGATTCTGGGGCAACAGCCTTGTTAACAATAACCACAGAGAAAAAAATTTTGTATTTGAAAATTCTATACATATGGTGCCATCACGTGCTTTCCAACGTATATTACTTCAGTGATTTTTCAGTAACTTAATTTTCCTAGATCTCTGTTTCACTATTTCTCAATCTCCCTCAAGGCCACCACACATTGGAGGAAAACCTGTCTTTGCTAGAGGTGCAGTTTATAACTGACACGGAACAGGCAGGTCAGCCTGAGTGGGGCTTATATTGAGTCCTAGCTTATTGACTCAGAGAGAAGGGCTGGAATTTAACCAGCACCTCCCAAAACGAGACTATGTCTTTTACCAGCACATCAGCAAACAGGCTGATTGAGAAGCCTCGAATCCTAAAGTTCCTCTATAGGGAGGGTACTATTGACATTCCTTACTGCCTGTAATCCTCCCAATAACCCTGTCTTTTAGGTTCTGCTATGGTTCTCCTGTTACATATAGAAGATACTGAGGCGCAGCCAGTGAGGCTTGGGCAAGGCTTTGACTAAAAGCCTCTTTGGTTGCAGGTTATTCTACTGCTTACACTTCCTTTCCAAACACTGGAGAACTGAAAGATTTATAGACAAGTAAAGAGGGCCAGGGCAATGATTCTCAGTTGGTTATTATTTGTATGTATAGAAAGAGAGAGAGAGAGAGAAAATATACCAGTGGTTTTGGTAGAAAATACCAAATTTTAAGAATATAAAAAATGTAAATATAAAGATTAAAAAACCAGAAGGATTAATGCTATGACTGCTTATTCAGAGAAGAGGATTTTTTTTTCTGGTAAGTTTTCATACATGAAATCCCTTCTCTATAAGCATTTAGATCAAGCTTCATTCACATTAAGAGAAATTAATTGCTTTCCATTTCAATTTATTTTCATTTAAAGCCAGCCAGTTTTTTCCCTAATATTACAGACTCATGCTTCACAGGCACTATTAACTAAAAAAAAAAAAAAGAAGTTTCAGTTCATGACAAGGAGGGAATGAAAGGCTTAAGAGCTTGAATCCGACCCTCAGATTGCCTGGATTCAACTCAACTGTACCTCAGTTTTCTCTCCTGTAAAATGGAAATTGTGAGGATTAAATGAGAAGATACCAAAAAAAGCACAAGATATCTGATAAACATTAAATTATAGCTCTTACATCTATTTTGATGTTATTTTACATGCAGAAGTGATCATTGGAATGTCTTAGATAATAAAATGGCTTCAATTGTCAACAATTCATACTAGAAATGCATAGATTATTGAATCAATTCTGTAGTGAATACAGGGCTGATTGCCAGTTTCCCTAAATTTTCAAATAATGAGATTCCCTTAAAGGTGAGTGATATTCCATAGGTACAAATGCCCCAGGCCTCCTGATCTTAAAACTACACTCCAAGCCACTCATGAATCACTTCATTTTGGCATTTGGAAAACTCAAGTCAGCATAACACAGCCTTACAATGTCCCTAATGTGACCCCATAAAAGATTTACTTGTAAACAGACAACAGAATCATGACAAGCATTTTCCTTTATCTGCATCAGGAAGCATGGCTATCTTGAAAGTCTGAGAAGATTAATAGGCTTTATAGCTCAAGTATTTTCCCTCCAAAATTCCTGGTTTCATGCGGGCTAGATTAAGGATGATACGGTTGAACAATTAATGCCCAGGATTCCAAGAGTAAAACTGTATTGCCCCAAGCAGCAGCCTCAAAGCACAGCTAGCAATTAGCCATTCAGAGCAAAGGGCTGTTTGTTTATTTATAACTCCTGGCTGTCCATTGCCTGCAGGGGCCCATGTCTGCTGCCAGTGGGGCATATCAAGGAATGAGGATGTGGCGGATTCCATTCCTGGGACCTGTGGAATCCGGGTGGAGCTTGGCATCGCTGCTGTTGCTCAGCTGGTCTTGCTTCATGTGCAGCTGGAACTCTGTCATGTAATGATGGAGACTTTCACTTACAGTTGAGGTATGCTGACATCTGCATGTGTTCATCGTGCTGCGTGATTCACGCAGACCTGAGCAAAGTTGGGTTTGTTCTTAGTTAAGTCAGTAATAAAGGAGCTACTTTAGGTGCCTATAGGAATTTCAGAGATCATAGGTATGGTGGTATAATATCTACACAATAGATATCTATAAAATATCTATATAATACCTATATAATATCGTATATACCAGAGCAGGGAAAAGTTCAGCAGATAAAATTCATGTTGTTAACTGGTTGACCTTAAAATAGAGCGAGTATCTTGGAATATCCAGGTGAGTCCCATGTAATCACAAGATTCCTTGAAAGCTGAAGAGGGAGGCAGGAGAGGTGGTCAGAGTGATGTGAGGTGAAAAGGACTGGACACGTCTTCACTGGAGGGAGGGACCACCAGCCGAGGGCTGTAGGCAGGCTCTAGAAGCTGGGAAAGGATAGGCAGTGGATTCTCCCCTAAAGCCTCCAGAAGGAACACAGCCCTGCCAATTGACCCCTTCCTTGCAGCCCGTGAGACCCAGGTCAGACTTCTGCCCGGTAGAACTGATAAAGAATACCTGTGTGCTGTTTTAAGCCACTGTTTGTGCTAATTTGTAACAGCAGCAAAAGGAAACCAATACACTTTCTCTGTGGCCCCAGAGAACTCCCCGTTCTGCCTCTTTTTGTTTCCAGGGTACTCCTCTTTCCTGGTTCCACATCTCTTACTGTTCCTTCGCAATTTCTTGTTAGCTTCTCTTGAATATCTCTAAAAATTGGTTCTTCCCCAGGTTACACAGCTAGTTGTCTTTTCTTGCTCTACAGGAATCACAAATTTGCTGAACATGGCCCAGATTCAGCTTGCACCTATGTTTTCATTGGCCTACACGGTGTTTTTACACAAACCAAATTGAAATGCACTTAGGTAAGACATGTGTCCTCTGGTTTTCCATAATTCACCCAACTCCATACTGTATTACTTGGCCTACTTCCCTGGCTTACACTGTTTGCTTTGTCCTTTAAGGTTTTGAGTTGAAGATCCCTCTCCTAAAACATAAATGGGTAATGGGATGTTAAGATGTTATATTAAAAAGAATTCTTGGGACTTCCCTGGGGGCCCAGTGGTTAAGACCTCACCTTCCAATGCAGGGGGTGTGGGTTCGATCCCTGGCCAGGGAGCTAAGATGCCACATACCTCGTGGCCACAAAAACAGAAAAACATAAAACAGAAGCAGTATTGTAACAAATTCAATAAAGACTTAAAAAAAAAAAAAAAAAAGGTCCACATCAGGAGAAAAAAAAAAGAATTCTTGAGTCAAACAGGTTTAGGAAATACCAAAATAGACAAAGGTAGGTTGTTATATGTCAGGAGGTGACAGCCTTGATTATGCTAGCTATCATATATCTATATAATATAGGATATAGCTGCATACAGCAGGGCTGCATATAGCATGTAGCATCTCCCCAACTTATGTCCCCATGGAACCTTAGCTAGGGGAGCATCTTACAGGTAGGGTGCTCCAAGTATACACACTGAGATGTGTTATTCAGTACACTCTTTTCATTACTGCAGCCATCACCTGTATCTTAATGATTTCCCAAAGCTATAAATGTAATAAATCGGACCCCTACAAAGCATGTACATACTGCATGTCACATACTGTTCTAAGCGCTTTCACACATATAAGCTGATTCATGACCCTGAATGATAATAAGCACTGTTCTTATCCCAGTTTTACAGGTAAAGAAACTAAGACCTGGGGAACTTACCATGTACTCAATGTCACACAACTAGAAAGTTACAAAGCTGGAATTTGAACCCACCTTGTTCCCGAGTCTGTGCACTGAACCACCTACATCTAGCACTTACCCTCTCTTGAACTGGAGGTGTGGGTCCGGTATAAGAAAGTACTGTGCACCAGAAGTAGCTGAAAATATAACAAGCCATTTCAGATCAGATTAAATTCATTGCCTCAGAAAGAGGCTGGAGGACTTCTTCAGTGGGAATTTTCTGGGAGGTGCTAGTATTGAAGACATCTAATCTAACCATAAGATCTTTCTAAATATGAGATTCTAAAAGGGTAAGAGAATCTATGCTGACTGAAAAGGCAATATGAGCAAAGGTAAGGAATGTTGTCCAGAGCAGACCAGCCTGGCTGTTACGAAAAATTCACAGAGAATGGCTGCCGAGTAGCGCTTCAAAGATATACAGGAATCAGATTGCAGGAGGCTTTGAACGTCAGCAAAAGAGGGATTCGATCTCAGTCCTTTAACTGACGGGGAGTGCTGAAAAGTACTGCATGAGGAAAGTGATAAAGTTTTAAAAATATATATACATAGTGATATGAAGGAAATTAAGACAGTCGTCTTGATCTCCTGAGGGATGATTAGGGTCAGTCCTCTTTTGCAGCTTCTCTTCCTCCCTGCCCCACTAGGTGGCACCAGAACCCAAAATCAGGCCACTAGAAAAGGTTGTCTCTGTTCTTAGCCGTTCTTGGAGGATGACTTTGTATAAAGATATTTGATGCGATTTGAACATCTCAAAAAATGTTTTTATTGCCAATTCCTAACTTGTCTCTTCATTCACCCTGGGGTATTTTTCCAGTAGTTAACAATTTTCAGCTTAACTAACTGTAACGTTCTGAAGAAGAGCTTCTGGGGACCCTGCCAGGTTAGAGTACTGGTATAGACCAATGAAGTAATGCATCCGGCAGAAATTGCTAACAACCAGCTGGAAGCTGATACGGTGGAAATTATTCGACTCTTTATGCAATAAGGGGGAACTCTTTTAATTCACAAGGCAGGATTTTCAGGTGGCTTGTTGAATTACCTCCTAGACACTGAACTCTACTTAGAGTATGGAAGGGGGTGAAAGCCTGAGCTAACTAATTACCTAATTCTTCAGGAAAGAAATCTGAGAGCCCAGCACATTGTCCCTCCTTCCTTTCTGAATGCCTCTTCTAGGTACCAACTATTTTACGCAGAAGAGGGCTCCTCCTTTACGTGTTTCTTAATTGAAGCTTTTTTTCCCTCAGTGCCACAGTTCTGTTCTTATTCTGCCTTTTTAAAAGATGGGAGGGCTTTCAATTTGTTGCAAAGTTAGTGTGCTCACAAATTTACATAGAAAGCAATCATTTCTGGTCACATGTAAATATGTATGTAGTGACAAAAGTACCCATAAATCAAGATTCCTATTTTAAACATCTAAGACCAGTTCACATGGTTCAAAGAATCAACAGGCAAATGGCATATTGCTCAAATCACAGGTGAGTGGGCACATGGAATTTTTCCCTAAATCCTTCAAACTGAAATTTGAGGAGGAAATGCAAAGTTAGTGTTCGTGTCACAAAGGAGGTATTGTTTAAAGATAAACAGGCTTTTGTCTAAATACCATGGTCTCAATTTTTCCCTGATTTTAAAGAAAAAGAAAAAAAATGTATGTACTCTACTTAATTTTGTTTATTTGAAATTTTTACACTTCCATTTTTCTAAACCTGACTTTTCTAAAATGGGCAGTAGAAGAGAGAGGCTAAACTAGATGATAGACTTATGGACTTGGATAAATAATTAATGGCCTGGAGTAATTAGCTGGAAGATGGTTAATCATTAATCTGTCTGAGTCATCACAAGCATTTGCGCCTACCCACAAATTATTGCACTAATTATGTGTATATATATTTTGTCAAGATGGAAATAAATATATGATGAGAATCAGCACTTTGAAAAACTAAAATATGAAACAAGTCTGTTTGGTCTACTCTTTGTTAAAGATAAATGAAATTTCACTTTTCCTTATTTTACCTAATAAGAAAAAAGTTGTAGAAATTCCACCTGCATTTCTAAGCAAGAAGTAAAACTTTTTGGTTAGGGAGGCAAAATAATTGGCTAATTTTGTCTTTCTTTAGGGACTTTTTCCAGGAAAAAAAAAAAAAAGCCAAACCCAAAACACCTCATTATTAAAGTATCTGGTGAACAATTAGGGTTCTTTCAGAGGACTTAACGGAAAAAAAATGTCCTTTAACATAATGCTGTTTTGCAATTTATGGCTGTGTTCTTCAATGTGGTGTTTTCCAATACAATTTTATTACAGGCTTTAAATTATACTTTCACAGGAAAGGTCTGCCTTTAAACTTTTAGGTCAGAATTGTTCAGATCTTTTCACACTGAATCAATCAGGTTTAAAGCTGGCAAAATCCTTGGCAGCCTTGTAAATCTTTCAAAAGATGTTATCCAATTACCCTTCATGGGCCACAGGATTCTACAGCGTGACTACTTCCTTCTCTGTGTGGAATTAAGTGCTCGTGAGAGGTTAGAAACCAATGGAGTTGAAAAATAAGGTTTTGCATTTTTCTTCCCATTTACACGGTATAGGTATAGCTCCAGCTACTAATATATGAGATCGGCCACAGACATTCTGACCTAAACAGTGGCCCTGGTATTTACTTGTTTTAAATTAGCAAAAAAAAGAAAGAAAGAAAAAACACATTAAAATAGTACCAGAATGGTGCCCATTGCAAAAACTTTATTTGGGACCTGTATTCAGAATTTAGCGTAAAGATATACGTCAAATAGAAAGCATAAGAGATCACTATTGCTGTTAGCTTTTCAAGAAAAACAGATTTTTAGGTACACTCAATAAATACACATGGATTGGAAAAAATAACAAAAAAGATAAATGTACTTCTTTGGTTTGGGTTTTGATCTTCTAAAAAAATGTGCTTATTTTCCATTTATAAAGCACATATTAATCTTTGTTAGTTCTTCCTCCTCTAGGTTGCCAATATAGAATACTAATAAAAGGCTAAGGAGACATTCAATTTATATAAAAGCTTATTTCATGCCACTTGGTTTCAAGAGGAAAAACAATCATGGGCAGAATCATTTCGAAATAATTTTTCAAGGAAAAATGTGAACATGCCTATGGATTCCTTCACAGAAGCTAGAAAAGCTCTGTTCTCCTTTGTGATGTAAAAAACCTAGTGGAGGTTATGGGATTGTAGTTGCACCTTTGACCTCAAGGCCTCTGGAGTCATTCACTTGTCATGACCTTTGACCTTTGGCAAATCACAACCCTGACTCTCTGTTTCGCTTGATTTTTACTACCTATAACAAAAGGTCTTTCCCCCTCTGGAATGCATAAGAAGAAGTCATATAAATGTTTAAAAATAGTGTGTCAGCCAACAGTCTGGCCAAGAGAAGATAAGTATCAACAACAAAAACAAAAAAGTCACAAAGCACGAAGGAAAATGGCTAACATTTAAAGTGTCCTCCGGTGGAGCAGATTGATTTCAGACACTGCAGTGTGAGCAGTTGACCACATGTTCCCTCTCTTAAAATCTTTGTTTTCTTTGATTTAAAATGTGATGTAGCAAGCGGCGGGAAGGTTGGTGCTGTTATAAATTGTGCTTCTGATTCTTTGCAGGCGGGTCATTAAAACTTGCAGACATCACCCCCGCAGCTGTGTGTTCATCAACACTTCCTTTTAACCACTATCTAAATTGCTTCCATCTCCAAAGAAATGCAATTCCCCTTATCAGGATTGTGAGTGAAAGGCGAATATGTGTAAACACTGGGAGTAAAATGTAGAATTGGAACCAGCTCGAGTGCAGCTGAGGAACCAAGGCAGTTCATAGCTGTAAAAATGTATACAGGAGCCCTCTGGATTGAATAGTCAGTTACTGAATGTATACAGTATTAAGTCCCAAATATTACTTAGTCTTTTTTTTTACAGTGATTTTAAAATTTTTATTATTTACTTATTACAGAAGGTCCTTATTGGTTATCTGTTTTAAATATAGCAGTGTGTACATGTCAATCCCAAACTTAGCCTTTAGGATATCAACTGTTAAGGATCTAATATACACTACTGATTGGTTAACTATCAAGTAATTCGAGTTTTCACTAGTTTTCCTTTCTAATACTCAAGTTTATTTCCTTGCTTATTTATTTTAAACGAATAGTGGGGAAGGGGCCGCTTGAAGATACAGATTAAAAAAGTGTCTAGAAGGCTCAATACAGCAAAGAGTGATGTATGCTTTTCCACCAGGATGAGAAGAAATGGAATCTCTTGAATTTTAATACTGTAGGATTTGTCTACTTAAGGAATACTCTTGTGGTTACTTATTTCCCAGCCCGCATGGAGATTTTTTTTTTGCATTAAAATAGAATATTTTAATATTTATTTTGGGGACGGTTTAATTTTTAGCTGTTTTCACTGGCTGTATAGTGGAAATCCACCAATTTCTTTTTTTTCCTGATAGTTTCTCATTCCCTAAGGATCAAAAGAAGTGCTTGCTACTTTGAAAATACAGTGAAAACTGGCACATTGATGAAGTTGGTTCTAGATAAGCAATGACCTGGTTCAATTATAATTTAGAAGGAAAATTAAGGGTTTGCCAAGTACTCAAACAAGTCTAATTAAAATCTTTGCAACAAAGATTTTTCAGTATTTGTAATTCATTTTAAACACAGCTGAATACAAAATCTCTTTTAAAAATCTTAATACAAATCTGTTTATAGAAGTATATCTGCAATCTATAGTTTTTGTAATCTCTAGACAGAATTCATTAAAAGGTGTCCAACTTTTAAAATGTTATCCTTCCTAAGGTCAAGGTAAGGTAAAGTGAATGGGCAGCAAACTATGGAGTGGAAGGTATACTATGCTCTCTGAATGTGTTTCATACTATGTGACATCCTGTGCTATTCGAATGTACTTTTTCCTAATTTTCACTTCTATCACCACAATACCAAAAACTTCCTGCAGCAACCAGGATCTTTTCCCCTCAGATCTCAGCTAAGGGTCCTGTGGTTTCAAATTAGAAATCTCAGAATTTAGTCTTTGTTACCTTTCCACTGGAATATTTATGACTTCCTGTAGAGCTAGTCTTCAATAAAACTTAATCAACCATATGGAAATTTGAGGGAATTTGTTGAATTTCTTACCCGAACATGTTTTTGAGTCTGAAAGTTGAGTCAACAGAAAATAAATTGATCCCTTAATTTCACAGAAATCTGTGATACATCATTTGGATAACTAACTGATGGACATTATCCATGTTTTGTTTCCCCTACTTTGAGTCATTGAAATACTGCTGTCTCTCATTTTCTCCTTCTTCCTGAAAGACAGGGTCTAGAATTTTTATAGCTGTGATTTTTAAATAACAGTATTATGAAAGATAGTAAACAAACCAATTTTACTTAGGGTTTTACAAGGCTAATATTGACAGCAGTATTTCTCAAGACCCCCTACTATGGACTTCCTCTAGAGCAAGATGTTTTCGAAATGCAAAACATCGGTCTCACTGCTCTCACCTTCCACCACCTCTCCCGAACTGCACACGCGCAGCTCTGCTTAACACATGTCAGTCACTATCCATCCAGATAGAGCAGGGTTTCTCAACATTGCTACTGCTGACAATATGGATGGGATAATTCCCTGTTGTGGGGATTGCCTTCTTTCATTTCAGAAGATAGAGACTGGTCTCTATTCCCCAGGTGCCAATATCACCCTCCCCAAGTGGTGACAACCGAAAATGTCTCCAGACGTTGCCAAATGTCCTCAAATTTCCCCGCGTTGTGAACCACTGAGATAGAGACAAAATCCTTAAAAAGTGTCTGCATGGTATTTTCGTACCTATCAAAACCTGTGTTATTCAGGGTTCTCCAGAGAAACAAAAGTGTAGTATAGATAGAAAGAGATTTATTATAAGGAATTGGCTCACGCAAATAGGGAGGCTGGCAAGTCCAGATCCACAGCATGGGCCAACAGGCTGGAGACCCAGAAGAACAGATGGCACAGATGAAGTGAAAGGTGTTCCACTGGAATATTCATCTCTCTCAGTGACCCCTTCCTAAGAAGGGATCCTCAGGCTTTAGGGACACAGACCTTCTCTCAGTTCCTTGAATATATGTCCCTTCCCATGGTGGGTCTTTGCACCTGATGTCCCCAGTCCTGGGACACTTTTTTCCCACCCCACCCTCCATTTGGGCAATTAACTCCTTTCCACTCACCTTCACTTGCACTTCCTGATGACATTTTTTCTCCCCCTTCTTGGGTAGGTAACATCTCCCTAACTTTTCTTCCAGAGCACTTATGCAACTTCTTCAGAGCACTTATCACTGCAAAGTCCTTGGGGCTTTTTTCATTTTTATCTTTCTCTGTATCTCCAGCACCTAGCATATAGTAGGTACAGTTGTCCCTTGGTATCCACAGGGGACTGGTTCTAGGACCCCCGTGGATAACAGAATCCATGGATGCTCAAGTTCTTCATATAAAATGCCACGGTATTTGCATATAACCTATGCACATCCTCTTGTATACTTTAAATCATCTCTAGATTACTTACTTAAAATACCTCATACTATGTAAATGGTATGTAAGTATCTACTGGCACATGAGAAATCGAAGTTTTGCTTTTTGGAACTTCCTGGAAGTTTTTTTTGGAGAATATTTTCAATTCATGTGTGGTTGAATCCACAGATGTGGAACCCACAGATACAGAGGGCCGACTGTACTCATAAAATATTTGTTGGCTGCCTGAATAAATGAATTAACATTTACCCCAAATATTTTTCAGATGACTATTGGCTTACTGAGTGACTGTTGGTGAAATGACTGATAACCTAGGCCTCACTCCCACTGTTTGTTATTCCAACACTTTGAACACTGTAAAATGCATCGCTGTTTTTATACTGTAGCATAAAATGTGTCATGAGCATTTGCACACTACACATTTTGGAATTTAATGACTTAAGGAAAGGTAGGTACGCCCATGATCAGTTAATTGCCTCTGGGCTCCAAATTTACCCTTTGTTGCCTTGCTTTGTGATATTGGAGTTGGAACCCATGAAGATTTCTCCTTTGCCAGCCAGCAGTATATTAAACTTTGTCAGTAGAGGGTGTCAGAGCAGGGACAGTGCCAGAGAAAAGACTTCTCTTGACTTGGTTGCATCCTCTCATCTTGCTCCTAGGATGCAGCTGCTACAGGTGTGTGTTCGGGAGGTCCAGTGGCACAGCCCTCCAGCAAGTCTTGCCAGGACCCCAGTGGAAGGCTTTCTGAATTCAATCCCTTTGCAGGTTTCCCTTCTCACCAGCCCCTGCCAGCTGGCTGTGACCAGTTTTGTCCTGGAGCTGTTCAGTGAACTTCTCTGCCATCCAGTGGGTCCAGCCACACTGTCAGCAATGAATTCTACATCTGTGTTGGAGAGGATGCCCCCTCTCACCCCAGTGGTCTTCCTTCATTGAGTACTGTCTCTCAGCACTAGGAGATTCTTTGGGTTCTCCTTTATGCCCTCTTAGAGGCTATGTACCTGCTACCAGTTAGTAATTCTTTGTATTAAATGTTCCCTTTTTAAATTACTGGTGTGGATTCTGTTTCCCTGGACTCTGTCTGGAACAGTGGGTCAATGAATAAAAAGCCTGAATACGTACACACAAGCGCACGTACATAGTTTTATCTCAAGAATATTGAAATATGCCTTCTAAGATGAAAAATTTGCAGCAAGCAGAGATTTTAAAGGACATACTGCAGTGATCAGTATCCAAGACACAGAATTTTACTGCTGGATGGAGCCCAAGAGTTCACCCAGGCCCTTGTTTTCCAGTTGAAGCATCTCTGTCACCAAGAGGTTAAGTGACTTCATTTACTACTGAGTGGAAGAGTGGCCTGATAGGAGGCAGTTCCTCCATGAAATGTCCCTGCCCCCCTTCTCCGCCCCGGGGAAGATGCTCTCCCAGACCTTCACCAGATGACTCACTGGCTTTTATACGAGGACCCATGAGAGGGGGAAATTTCTCTCAAGTCTAAGTACCAGAAATAATTATGCTTCTTCTGAACAACTGCTCCAGATTTAGCTCGTGGACAATGTGAATCATGTAAGTGCTTGTTTTCCACTTACTTTCCACAGAAAGCTTCTGGGCCATGCGATGGCTCCCTCCTGGCAAGGGGGCAGCACCTCATGAAACATACCTTCTGCATCCCAGGCCTCCTCCCGCTAATCTCAGCTGTTTTCTACCCTGCTTTCTCCTTTCCTTGATTGCCTCACATATTAATTCTCATTATCTTATTACACATCAGACACTTTAAAACATCAATTTAAGAATAGGCTACCTGGGGCTTCCCTGGTGGCGCGGTGGTTGAGAGTCCGCCTGCCGATGCAGGGGACACAGGTTCGTGCCCCAGTCCGGGAAGATCCCACATGCCGCGGAGCCGGCTGGGCCCGTGAGCCATGGCCGCTGAGCCTGCGCGTCTGGAGCCTGTGCTCCGCAACGGGAGAGGCCACAGCAGTGACAGACCCGCGTACTGAAAAAAAAAAAAAAAATAGGCTAGCTAATCAACTACACTCAAATATAAAATAAAAACTAAAAAAAATAATAGGTTAACTATAAATAAAATATTCAAGTACAGATCTTCCATTATCCTTATTCTCACTTCAGCATTCTTTTCATTACGGTGTTTGCTGACAACAGAAAGGAGTTTAAATACTTACGTCCTCCCCAAAGTGGGTGCACCTTGAATGCCTAAAAGCAATTTGTTCAGACATTTCAAGATATTCCCTGTCACTTGCTCACCTAATTAACGTGGTTCACAGATAGTGGGCCAGCATCCTTTTAACTCTCAGATTTTGATTTATTTCACAAAATATAAGATCAATTTTCCAAGTAATTCAATTGGCTTTTTGGGTTAATGCCCTTCATGGCTTCAAATGTATTCTTGTGCCTATTTCTATTACTCAAGGCTTTGATCTTCAAAACTAAAGTCTGCATTTCTCTTAGGGCTCTTCTGGGTTGAATAGCTCAACTGAATCAATGAGGAATGAACCCGTATCTGCAGACACCCTAAGTTTTTCAAGCGACTGAACTAAGGGAAATCAGAATAGACAAAGGAATTAGGAAAGACACGTTGCAAATACCATACCCTACCAGTTGATATTTATTAAAAGAGGCTAGTAGGTTTCCAAATATATACCCGTCTGGAAAGTGTGTTGGTTTTGAAATTATTCATAGAAAGTATGCTTGTGTTTTCCAGTGTTATCAATCACCTGAAAATTTCTGATGAGCGCTTTTAAGACATTTTAACCAAACAGTCTTTGCCTGAAGTTTGTAATCGTTTGCTTAAAGAAAGCCCGTACATTGTAAGTGGAAGTTCTCCTGGCATGGTGATGTAACATCGGGCACTGATATAAAAGGCAGTGGTATAGCAGGAACAGAGCTTTCTATATACTGTGCACAGACAGGGTCCCTGGGGGCCAAGGGAAACCATGTTGGAATTTGCTGCAGTTATATCTGCTCTTGCCCAGCATGGTCAGCCCACTTCTAATAAGATGGGGAATCCCTGAGTAATTAAATCAAGACTCTAGTCTCCCCACTAAAGACCCTTTCCTTGGCATTAATAGTGGTGTTGCCCCTGAAGGATGTATTACCTGAGCTGCCCCTTGACAACCATGCAGGTTCCTCCAAGACCATTTGCAGGATAATGTGAGTGAGTAAACATGAAGAAGCCTGGCTTGCACAGTACTTAGTAATATAAATATAACAATTCCTGTGGCTATTTTTGACTGTTGCCGAATTACAATGGGAATAAAGCAGCATGGAGAAAGCTATGGCTTAAGTGTGCTTAGTTTTGGGGTGAAGGTAGAGATAAGGGCTGGTGCGATTTAAAAATAAATGATTCTGTTGCCATGGTTTCCTTCCTTGCAAATTCTTTTCAACATGAATTTCTGTTGTTGTGTTTAATTTTAGATTCATGCAGATTTTCGACAAACAAGAATTCCTATACATCGGAGAAATGGTTTTTCAAAAGCTGCAGGAAGAGATGTTTGGCAGTCTGGCTTAAACATTTCTGAATAAGCTGCAGGATTCTGGCTTTAGACAACTACCAAAGGAAAGCAAATAAAGAGAATGAGAACTTAGAGAACGCATAAGACTACGTTTAACCTTATGATTAAAAATGAATTCACATTACTGCAGGCTTTAAGGGGAAAATGTTGTCTTGAAGATGGCCTCTCAATAGGGGGAAACACAGGGAGACAGATGTCCCTCCTAGGAAATAGCTCTCTTGACAACCAACCCATAAATGTTAATTTAGCTAAATATTCATTCATTAATATCAAAGGCTCTAATTGTGTTTTCAAAATCTGTCATATTACCTCAAATATAATTCAATTCTTGAATAGGGTTTCAGAATTACTTAAAATTTATACCTGCTCAAAAATAGCTCTGCTTCGGGCTTCCCTGATGGCGCAGTGGTTGAGAGTCCGCCTGCCGATGCAGGGGACACGGGTTTGTGCTCTGGTCCGGGATGATCCCACATGCTGCGGAGCGGCTGGGCCCGTGAGCCATGGCCGCTGCGCCTGCGCGTCCGGAGCCTGCGCATTCGGAGCCTGTGCTCCGCAACGGGAGAGGCCACAGCAGCGAGAGGCCCGCGTAATGCAAAAAAAAAAAAAAGCTCTGCTTCAATTTTTTCAGTTTAATAATAGATATTCCAAACTTGGAAAAACATAAACAAAAAGGAAGAGCTGAGTTTACCAAAGAAATTCTTTTTCCTCATGCTTTTATTACAGGATTGTTTAAATAGTAAAATCCTCTACCACAATTAAAATATGATTTGATTTTTAGGAGTACCTTTGTTTCTTTTTTTTTTTTTTGCGTTACGTGGGCCTCTCACTGCTGTGGCCTCTGCCGTTGCGGAGCACAGGCTCCGGACGCGCAGGCTCAGCGGCCATGGCTCACGGGCCCAGCCGGCTCCGCGGCATGTGGGATCTTCCCGGACTGGGGCACGAACCTGTGTCCCCTGCATCGGCAGGCGGACTCTCAACCACTGCGCCACCAGGGAAGCCCCAGGACTTGATTTTTAAAAAGAAGGAAAGGGTAAAATTACTTGGGCAGAAATGCATTATTATACAGTTGTTAGGTAAACAGTAGACACTGAAATCTTGGTAAATGCTAGTTTCAAAAGTATATTTAATAGTTAAAAGGTTCACAGTATTTTAAATGTTGCCTTTGCTGTTCAATTTCTTTTTCTAAGGATTTTGAGGTTAATCTCAATAATCCAGCAAAATGAGAAATCCAGAAGTTAGAATACATTAAGATAGTAAGGGATGAAATTCATTGTAACTGAAAGGAAATGAGTGAACAATATTTGTCTTTATAAACTTATTTTCTAATTCTGTTACTCTGATTTATTACAGTAATCAACTATTTTGTTAATTGTATATTTAGTGTTTAGTCATTCAAATTCTATGTTTGCTTTTTCTTTAAAAAAAAACTCAGAGAATAAAAAGTAATTCTTACAGTATTTTAGTCCAATTAAAGTTGAAACAGAAGTTTGTGGTATTTCTCTTTTTTTCTGAAGTATAGTTGATTTACAATATTATACTAGTTTCAGGTGTACCCCACAGTGATTCAGTATTTTTGCAGATTATACTCCATTATAAGTTATTATAAGACAATGGCTATAATTTCCTGTGCTATACAGTATATCCTTGTTGCTTATTACTTTATACATAGTAGTTCGTATCAATCTCATACCCCTAATTTGTCCCTTCCCCCTTTCCCTCTCCCCTTTGGTAACTGTAAGTTTGTTTTCTAAATCTGTGAGTCTGTTTCTGTTTTGCATATACATTCATTTCTATTATTTTTTAGATTCCACATATAAATGATATCATACAGCATTTGTCTCTGTCTTATTTCATTAAGCATAACATTTTCTAGGTCCATCCACATTGCTTAAATGGCAGAATTTCATTCTTCTTATGGCTGAGTAATATTCCCTTGTGTATATATATACACAACACATCTTCTTTATCTATTCATCTGTTGATGGGCACTTAAGTTGCTTCCATGTCTTGGTTATTGTAAATAATGCTGCTATGATCATCGGGGTATATGTATCTTTTCAAATTAGTGTTTGTGGTATTCCTCTTGATGTACCCTATATTTAAATTTACACATATGAATTTTAGAGCATTTTAGAAGGGGTGTGTGTGTATTTGGGAGAGAGGCAGGGGATTTGATGATTAAGATATTTCAACTAATAGTATAGACACAGCCCAAGTTGATGGAATGATCGTATCAGTCTCCATTTCTCTCTGTAGGTGAGAGGGTAGTGCCTCATGTTTTATAATATTTCTATAGTGTAACAATCAGACAAAAAGTATTGTGAAAATTTGGACATTTTGAAATTTCCATGCATAGTTCAGAGCTGCTCCTCAGAGCAGACTTTGTCAAGGATCCACTTTTTCTAAGGGGGTTGGGATAGCCAAGGACCTACTTCTTTGATTTTCTCTGAGCTTTGCTTATGGCTGACTTGGAAGAACAGCTGGCCAGGCTTTTCTTTTCTTTTTTTAACATCTTTATTGGAGCATAATTGCTTTTCAATGGTGTGTTAGTTTCTGCTTTATAACAAAGTGAATCAGTTATACATATACATATGTTCCCATCTCTCTTCCCTCTTGCGTCTCCCTCCCACCATACCTATCACACCCCTCTAGGTGGTCACAAAGCACCGAGCTGATCTCCCTGTGCTATGCGGCTGCTTCCCACTAGCTATCTGTTTTACGTTTGGTAGTGTATATATGTCCATGCCTCTCTCTCGCTTTGTCACAGCTTGCCCTTCCCCCTCCCCATGTCCTCAAGTCCATTCTCTAGTAGGTCTGTGTCTTTATTCCCATCTTACCCCTAGGTTCTTCACAGGCTTTTCTTGATGGCAGTTTGCCTCTGCCCTGAAGCTAAAAGGGCTTTTGGACTATTGCACAACCCCAGAGTTTCTATAGCTAGTAGGTCATGTGGCTTTGCCAGAAACACTGAAGGTAAATAACTCGAGCTATTGCACTAGTGTAGACTGGTCTTCCCACCAAGAACAACTTGACAAGCTTGACAAAATACTTTTTAAGAATTTGCGTGAAGGTTTTGGAGAGCAATCGGGGCAGCCAGTCTTAAGGGGCCAAGATCCCAAGCGGAAGAGGCACTCATTGAGATTAGCCTCCATTTTATGTCAGTTTTCCCTTGAGCTCTCTGCCCTTCCCAAACATCACAGATATAAAGGCTGACAAATTGATGAGAATGTGGGTGTGAAGGCGCAGAAAAGATAAGCAGAGTTTTCTACAGTCTCACAGGGCTGCGGGGAGAAAAATTGGAGTCCAGGAACTGAGGGGCCAAGATCGTGGAGAGAAAGTAAACACAGAGAAGAGAACCAAAAAATCTGAGATCAGATGTATAGAGAAACTAGGTGACAGAGGCAGATATAAGATAGATAATGGAATTATGGGGTACGGACTTTACAATAGGTCAAGAAAGTATTTGAAAAAATGAAGAATATCATTAATCCTATAGACTGAATGTTTACACCCTCCCAAAGTGCATATGTTGAAAGCTAATCCCTAGTATGATGATATAAGGAGATAGGACCTTTGGGAAGGGATTAGGTCATGAGGGTGGAGCCTGCATGAATGGGATTCATGCCCTTATAAAAAAGATGCCGGGGAGCTCCCTTGACCATTCCACTATGTGACGACACAGTGAGAAGATGGTCATCTATGAACTAGGAAGTGTGAACTTACCAGATACCAAATACGCCAGCACCTTGATCTCGGACTTCCCAGCCTCACGAACTGTAAGAAATAAATCACTGTTGCTTACAAGCAACCCAGTGTATAGTATTTTGTTATAGCAGCCTGAATAGACTAAGACTATAAGAAAATTGAAATCTATTCAAAGGAGGAATCAAACGAGCTCTCTAGAACTAAAAATTAGATAAAGTGAAATTAAGGATGCAATAGATAGGCATAATAATAGGTTAGACACAACTGAAGGAAGGAAAATGACCTGGAAAATGGATCCAAGGAAAAGATATCCAGATTGAAGTATAGAGAGAACAAAGCTAGAAAAGAGACTAGGAGAATATTGGACAAGATGTCAAAATCTAGTATATGTGTGATTAGAGTCCCAAAGGGGAAAACAGGAGCAAAAGAGAGAGAATTAATATCTGAAGATATAATAGCCAAGAATTCTTTAAAATAAATAAAAAATATCAAGCCCCAGATTCAAAAGGCAATATGAACCTCAAGTATGATAAATACGAAGAAAAACACACCTAGGCAAACCACCAAAATGTGACCAAAAAAAAGAAAAAAAGAGAAGAGATAACCTTCAAAACATCTAGAGAAAAATTACAAGTTTTTATTTTCAAGGAGAAAAATGACCCTTACAATAACTCAATAGAAATAAATGAAGCCAGAAAACAATGCAATTACATCTTTTAAGTAAAAAGAAAAAAAACCTACCAGCATAGAAATGTATAATCAGTAAAAATATTCTTCTAAAATGAAGACAAATAAAGACATTTTTAGACAAACTAAAATTATAACATTGTTGCCCACAGATTTTCATAAGAGAAGTATTACAAGTACTTTTTCAAGCAAAAGGAAAATTATAATAGAAGCACAGAAATGCAGGAAAGAATAAAAAACTATGAAATCTTAAGTATGTATGTCTAAATAAATAAATATAAACTGAAAATAATTATAATTTCACACTATGTGATAAAAAGTATTTATAGAATTAAAATGCATGACAACAATAATTCAAAAGGCAAGGCACGGCAATAAATGCTATTAAAGTGTTCTAAGATCCTCATATAGTCTAAGAAGTAATAAAGATTCCATTTATATTAGACTCTTACAGGTCAAGGATTGATGTTATGATTTCTAATATAATTAATTAATGTGTAACTAAAAAGCTAAAGGAAGGAAAATGCAATTATAAAAATATTTTATGAAAGCTAAAGGATGCAAAAAAAAAAAACCCCACAAAAAAGAGACCTAGAACAAGCAGAACAAATGGAAAACAGAGATAATAGATTTAACATCAAATGTATCAATGATTACATCACATATAAGTGGCCTAGTAAAAGTGTAAAGCAATTTCATGGCTTTGCAAAACTTTTTGACAACTTCTGACAAAATTACATGTACATCCATCCTATGACCCAGAAATATCAACCCTTTGTATTTCTCCCAAGAGAGGCGGAAATGTATACACATACAAATGCTTATAAGAACTTTATACATAATATGCAAAAAATGGAAACAAGTCAATTCTACGTTGACAGAAAAACAGTCATACAATGTTATACTACTCAGCAATAGAAAAGAATATGTTGCTGATACATGCTAAGCACGTCTCAGGTGTTTCACGTGGAGCAAAGGCAACCATATCCCGAAGCTTACATGCTGTATCATTCATTTATATGAACTGCATATTTAATTTCATTTATGGTATTAGAGCTGAGAACAACGATTGTCTATGAGAGTGGAATGGAGATTGCCCGTAATGTGGCCAACAGAACTTTCTGGGACTACGAGAAAGTTCTATATTTGACTGAGGTGTTGCTTACATGGGTGTATACATTTGTAGGAACTCATCATGTTATACATTTAAGATACATCTCACTGTATGCAAATTTCACTTCAATAAAAAATTGAAAGCAAACAACAAAAACCCATGCATAAAAATAAGTGGACTAAATACTCTAAATGTTTTTAAAAACTACCAGACTGGGTTTTTTGAAATCCAAATTAAATGCTGCTTAAAAGACACATTAACAAAGACACATGAAAAGACAAAGAAAGGCTGCAAGCAAAAGCACGAGAAAAAGATATTTCATGCAAACACAAATTCAAATAAAACTAGCATATATAAACTAATATCAGACAAAGTAGAGGAAAGAAAGTAAGGAAAGAAGCATTGCTAGACATAAAAAGAGATATTCTTTCACATTCCTCCACAAAAAAGATAAAACAACTCTAAATTTGTATGCACCTACTAATATATACCTGCAAAATATATAGTGCAAAAATTTCCAGAATATAAAGAGAGGTAGAAAGTTCATAGTGAGAGATTTTAAATACCTATCTCAGTAATGGAAAGAGAAATCAGACAAAAAAATCATTAAGGTTCTAAAAGATTTGAACAATTATTCTAACACTCTTGACCTAATTGACTTAATATATGACAAAGCACCAAGAACTGCAGAATGTACATTATTTTTCAAATAAACATTGAGTAGTTATCAAAACTGTATGCAGTTCTAGAAAGCAAGCTGTGACAAATTTCAAAGGAATTTAATCAGAGTATTTCTCCAGTATAATGAAATCAATAACAGTCAAATCACTGTAAAACCATCTTACGTTCGGAAATTGAGTAATTCATAAAGAAAGAAAGAAAGAAAAAGAAAGGAAGAAAGAAAGAAGGAAAGAAAGAAAGAAAGAAAGAGAAAGAAAGAAAGAGAAAGAAAGAAAGAGAGGGAGAAGGAAAGGAGGGAGGGAGGGAGGAAGTGGAATTTTTAGATACCAATCATAAAAGTCCAAATTGGTACCATCGGTTTTGAAAACAGGTAGTATCAAATGAAACTGAAAAAAAATGCATGTCCATTGAAGCAGCAATTCCACTCCTAAGAATGTACTCAAGAGAAATGCATACATAAAAAACACATGTACAGAAATGTTTACGGCAACACTATTTGAAATAGTCCCAAATTGGTTGACATTCCCTTCAAAAGATCATCAAACCATTACAGTAGATAATGGTGCCATATTCGTAATATTCATTCAATATACATCATGTGAAAATGAATGAACTGTAGATATATGCAGCTTGGATAATTATCAGTTTTGAGTAAATAACACAGAAGTATGCATATTTTGTGACCCTGTGTATATAAAGTTCATCTATATAAATTATGTTAATGGCTATCAGGATAGTAGTTACCTTTGGGGAAGAAAAGAATTGTTAAAGACTGTAAGAGGGCAAAAAGGGGGCTTTGGGATGCTAACAATGTTCTATCTTCTGACACGGAAACTGGGCTGTGACTAACTGGCATGTTCATTTTGTGGAAATTCATGGAGCTTTACACTTAGGATTTATGGAGCTATCTATATGTATATATTATTTATACTAAAAAGTTAAAATGAAAATATGGGGAATTTCTTTTGAATATCTTCAGTAATGGCAAATGTTCACTTCTTTGAGGGTGTGAACTTTTTGAAAAAAATCAAAGGTAATTTTGAAGCTGTTGAGTAAAGTGGTGATTAAACCAAGGAAAGGTGTTCTGACCAGAAAGGAAGTGCAGCTGTAACATAATGAGATTCTTTATTGAAGCACAGAAAGTGGTCACAAAAATATCATTTCAAAAGGGGACTTCCAAGAATTTTAATGGTTAGAAAAAACTGATAGGAATAAGTGTACTGTTTGTATGAAATCATGCTATTTGATCATGAAGGCATGTATTTAACTGTGCTTCCATATATAGCTTCTCATTTGGGCCACTCCAAAACTCTGGTGAAGTAAGGCTTATAATCACTTTACGAAGGCAGGGGTTAATATCCCATTCCTTTAAATTTTGGAGGGGAAGAGAAAGATGAGGGGGAATTTCAGGAAGGTGGTCAAGAGGAACAAACCTTTGTTATAAGATGTAAGATAAATAAGTACTAGGGATGTAACATGCAGCATAAGGACTATAGCTTACACTGCTGAATGTTGTACAGAAAAGTTGTTAAAAGAGTAGATCCTGAGCGCTCATCATGAGGAGAAAATTTGGTTTTTTTCTTTTTGCACCTATATGAGATGATGGATGTTAATTAAACCTATTGTGGTAATCATTTTACAATATATGCAAATCGAACCGTCATGCTATACACCTTAAACTTACACAGTGATGTGTGTCAGCTATTTCTCAATGAAACTGGGGAAAAAATATTAGAATTACAGAGAAAGAGAGACAGACATGCAGACAGAGAGACAGAGAGAGAGAGACAGAGACAGGTAGGCTACCCAGGCAGTGAGTTACCCAAGATTACACACAGTGGGAAAGTGCTAGAGGCTGAATTTGTCCAGCATCTTCTGATTCCTGCCCATTTTCTAGTGCCACGCATTCTGGAGAGTAATAAGGATATCTGTATTTCTTTTTCTCTTTGAGCTGTTTCCTCATCTACACTACTCTTTTGAGCCATATAGCATGTTAAGCTTCTGATCATGTATTAAACTAACACACCATTCATAGTATTTGTAAGGCAGCAATTTTAATGTTGTAAGATCGAGCAGTTTTATATCTCGGTTTATGCCATCCATGAATGATAAACTCAGTAAGAAAAATTTTTAAATCAATGTTTTTCTTGAACCATTGACACCAATACCTTTTAAAATCAAGCTTTTCTTTTGGGGTGAATTTATATGATTCCATTATTTTCTCGTGCAGAACTGGGCAGCTATTTAAATTCAAGTACAGAGTTCCTCTTTCAAGTTTGTTAACACATTCACTAGTGTTTGGATGATATCTCAACCTACTTCGTTTTTTTTTTTTTTTTTTTTTTTTTTTACTTTTCTCTCATGCAGTATTTCTTTCTTTTTTTTTTAAACATCTTTATTGGGGTATAATTGCTTTACAATGGTGTGTTAGTGTCTGCTTATAACAAAGTGAATCAGTTATACATATACATATGTTCCCATATCTCTTCCCTCTTGCATCTCCCTGCCTCCCACCCTCCCTATCCCACCCCTCCAGGGCAAGCTACTTCTGATGAATTACTCTGTCCTCAGAGAATTAACTTGGAGCATAGAGAGATAACTTACTTCCCCATATAATGCATTTTACACAGTAGATGACCAACAAATATTTGCAGGATGCATTAATGAATGGATGGATGATTAATGATACGTAGCACTTTAATAAGAAGAGAGACTCAGATCATCCCACTATTTCAGGACCATACCTTGGACATGCTGTAATGTTCTCTGCCCTTTCTAACAACTTACGCAGTTGTGCTAGGCAATGCTGGAAATGCTTGTGATACCACACATTCACATATAGGTGGGTGATTCTCACTTTACTGTTAATTTGAGTTTTGTAGCTTTTTGGTGTTTTTATTTTTCACTGTGTAGAATCCACATGATCTATAGAAGACAATAGCTAAGAGGTATAACCGGAGCCAAATTAAGCCTTGGCTGATGTATTTCAGAAGATGATGTTATCTCGGATTTCTTGTGAGAGGTGGGGAAAGACAATGATTTTTCTTTGTTCACCTTTCTTGACCTATGTTTACAGCTGTGAGTTTTAACAAATTGGTGGCCTATATACTTACATGCAGAGATCACATGGTGAAACAACTTTTACAAAATCAGAGACTTCTTATATTTCCAGCATTTCATTTTTCTCCAATTTCCGTGTATCAGTTCAAACAGGAAAGAGATGGCTAACTCAAAGGATTAAGAGAATATTGACAGAGCTATGGGAAAGGTTAAAATGGGGCTGTCCTACAAAATAAAACATGCACTGAACATACAACTCAGCAATTGTACTTTTGGGCATTTATCTCAGAGAAATAAAAACTTACGTTCATAGAAGCTGTATTCCTAGAGCGCGAAGAAAGGCAGAGAAAGGCCTGGGGGCCAGAGAGCAGGGGGCAAATAGAGAAAACTGCATGTCTCTGCTATAAGCAAATCTTTTCTTCTAGTATTTCCCAGAGCGAGATTTTTCTTTTAAAAGTCGTATTTATTTTTCTGAAATTTCATTACATGTTTTTCAGTTGTCTATGTATGCTTCTGCCTAGTCGGCCCTATGATCAGTATCATTCTACAGGTTGTGAACCTGTGTCTATAATTTTTGTACAGTAAACAAACACCTTGTAAACTGGATACATTTCATTTCTTAAATTTTAATTAAGGGTATTTATTAAGCTCTCACAATAAGTAAGTCTTGCCGGAGAAACAATTAAAGGTGGGAAAAGGGGGGAGAGGATTTCCCTGACCTCTAAGTTATTCATAACCCTATGCAGAAGATAGAAATATTTACCAAAACCCACCAGTACATGGAACAAACTGAAAGGGAGGGGAGGCTGTGTCTTTAATCAGGTGTAAAATTCCAAATTGAAATATTGACGTCCTTACGCGTAGAGCTTTAAATTTCCGCGGCAGTCGTGCGAGTGTTTGTGGTGGGGGGGTGAAGTGAGAGCTGTGATACTTCTGCATTTCATCCCAGGAACGTAGTTAGCGGAGACTTGAGATGCCTTTGCATTTCTGGGGCAGATTAGGCTTCCTTCCACTCTTCATAATTTTCCTGCAGAAACTCGAGATGGTTTTTTCAGCAGTCACCTTGTCCCTCTTCCCGTCTCATGTTGCAACTATCTGGACTTCATCAATCTTTCCGCCTTAATCCCTGACCAAATCTTCTCCTCTTTTCCTGCCACATCACAACATTTGAAGAGAAACAAACTTACGATTTGATCTTAGTTTTTTAACAAGATAGAAAAAATTATGCATATCATCTATTAATTTTGAAATGTAGGCCTGAATGAAATAAATATCCTCTAACCAGCTTTGCAGTATTTTCATCTGAGGAAATGTAAAAGGATCCGCATCTCCTCTAAAGTATTTATTTAGATTTTTTTTTCTTTAAAGCTGTGTTTTCTTGCATTTGATTGTCACCAGCAAATATAAGAAGTGATGAGTTTTCCTAACGGCTGGAACGAAACAAGATCTCTCATTAAGTAGCAAAGAATCCAACAGCCTTTGTTCTTTGTGTTCACTTTCCTTACACAATGACTTCTAATTTGCCCAACTGTTACCTTCAAAGTAAAAGGAAGAATCTGATTTATAATCAACACAATTTGCTCAGTTTTACAAAAATTGTTTGGTTTAAATAATTTGTACAGAATGAAGATGTCAAAAACACTTCAGATTTTACTTATCTTCTAAAACAGATTTGCTTTGAAATCCAATCTAACTAGTATATACATTTTGAGTCTATTAGTCTTTAATAAAAGATAGTGGATATTTTTATCAGACTGCCTCTGCAGAATAATACCACTACTCTGCATTTTAAAAAAAGCATCTTTATCTTGAAAAAGTTGGAATATCTTTCATCTCATTGTATCCTAATTCAGGGGCAGTAGAATCCATCTTGCAGATGAAGGATTGAGACAGAGACAAATGATTTGTTGTCCAAAGTGACATCTGCATAAGGGCTGGCCCTGCGTGAACTTAAGACCCTCACATCCAGCGCCACTTGCTCTGCTCGCAGTAGCCAACAGTGCAGGAGCAACGGGGACTGATGTAAAAGCTCCTATCTCCCTCTGCAATTCCAGCAGCAGTGGTCACTACCCTTCTGAAGATGGCTGCTGCAGGCACACTTTAAAAGTAGAAACTCAGGAAGTAAGAGAAAGCGTTTGGGTTTGTTTTCTGGGGCAGGAGAACTCCTCTTAGCAGGATGCTAAACTGGTCACTCCTGGAAGTCACACTTTTCATTCCCAAAATGACAGCTTTCTAAAGGAAATAAATAACCCCTCCCATCCTGCATATTGCCAGGGAACTCCGTGGAAAAAGACGTGCGACCCAGGGCAGTGTGCTGCAGAGGCTGCATGCGCTGGGGCTGGGGGTGTGAAGGAGAGAAGGGCCAGGAAAGACAGAAAGGCAGATGGTAGGTGATGAGCAGCCAGGGCTGGATAAGAAAAGAGAGCAGTTGAAAGAAAATGGGGAACTTACCGAGATTGGCTACAAAGGCTAGAAAAGCCTCAAAGTGCTGCCCCTTGAAGATGGATTCACTGTATCAGGAGCCTATAAACCCTGTAAAACCAAAAGAAAGAACGGTCAGGAAGGGTAGGGCTGAGGCAAGACCTGTGGTTACTAACTCACAAATGACGAAGAATAGGAAGATTTAAGTCCACTACTAAACAGCATTCCTATAAACACTTCAACCAAAATGCTTAATCAATTCTTCGGTCAAAGTCCATGGTACTCAATTGTTCCCTTTTTGTGACAAATCCCAGAGAAGTAACCTCAATCTGTTACCCTTTGCGAAACTGCTGATTCTGGGTGGCCTCAGAAACAAAGCTGCAGCACACGCATTTTGAGGAAGGAAAGTAAAAATGTAACCTCAGGTCCAGTGTTTTGGGAACTGAACGACTTTGGTTGCCAGCTCCAGGCTCCTTTATCTCTTCCGTCTCAAATTAGGAAGAAAAACCTGTTCTCCCTGACTGCATTCCTTTTCAAAAATTTTCCTTTCTCATACCCAGATGGTGCCCTTTGAACTTAAAAGCTAAAGAACTTTGTTCCCCACTGTAAATCGTCCCCAAGGCCACGTTGCTTTTCCATTTAGCTGCCAAGCTGGGGAGAATTGGCAGTTATACTGGACAATTAGGACTTTGAAATATTATCCCAGCACATATGTAACAGGTTAGCACAGCGCCTGGACACGAAAGGGAGTGCCTTCCTTCCCTCTGGGCACTAACCTAGGCGGGTCTAGTTGCATTTCTACCACCGAGATAGGGGAAAGCTGGTGTCCTAAGAGGGGATAGATACAGAAGAAAAGAAAAATATGAAAGAATGTTGCTGGACTCTTATTTTAAAATTCAGTTTTAGATTGATAAGTCATTGAGCAAAGCCTGAAAAAAAATCAAAGGGAGAAAAAGACGACAGGAAATGAAAATATTAATGCTGAAACCCCTAAAAGCAATCACCTTTAACTCTAGCTGTAAAACAGTCCACACTCTAAAACTCAAGTCCAAAGTATTACAGACACTGACCAAAGACCTATCACTGAACTGTCTCTATTAATAATTAGGGATGACTTTAAGTTTTTCCCTAGCACTTTATTTAGTACAATCCAATCTAGGTGTATCTCCTAGAAAAAATAAGCAATAGCAGGGCTGTTATTTATATAATCTGTGAAAATAAGCATTATCCCACTCTTCTAGTCCCTGAATAAAACCAGACATATGGTGGGTATTAAAAAGCAAATGTAGTCTATCGCAACTTTGTAAATTTTTGTTTGATTCTTCATGGAACCTCTCACTTAAAGGGAATTTTCCTGCTTCAGTCTTCCTTTAAGAGATGAATTCTCTAAAACACTACCCACCGCTTTCAAAATCCTTAAATCCAGAGAAAAGTGGCTCTTAAAAGTATTCAGATTAACCTGGAAATAATACGGAAGTTTAGCCAGCTAAGAAGTATGTGGGCCTTTCTAGCTATTCCTCATGACTTCCTGACCAGAAGAGAAAATAACTTCTAGCTTCACCTTGAGCTAATAAGTCAAGAGAAATTTGAGCCAATGTTTAAAGAGGACATACATAATCCAGGCTGTTATACCGAAAAGAGAATTGTATTGGATTTGGTTGAGTTTTCAGAGTTTGATGGAAAGACTAGATCAGGGATCAGAAAGATGTGGGTATTAGTCTTAGATATGCAAACTTGAGCAGTACCTCTCTGATTCTCACTTTCCTCATCTACAAAATAGGATAAGAGAATCCATTGGGCCAATCTTTATTTTATGTGAGAATTTCATAACTATAATCAGATATACATTATCATTCACAGTTAGAGGGTATTCATTCAACAGACTCATTTTGAGAGTTCCACCTTCCAAAAGGATTTTATTCCATTTAAATGTTTATTATCATTGGGTGTAGCCAAAACCTCTGGTGTCTCTGGAAGTAATAAGAAGGGTTAAATCTCAGGTATCACAAAGCTTGCTTTATTCCTCTGACCTCTAAACCCTTAATTCTGGAAGTCCTGCCTATCCTCTCCATGCAGACAGCTTGATCTCACTTGGGGTAGGGAAAGAGATGCTTCTAAATTTAGTCTAAGTGGATTTAACATATGGCATCATACCTTCCCGGGTCAAGAGGTCCCTGTGTTTCTGGAAAACTGGAAGACAGATTTTGCTGGGTGGTAGAAATTGGAGAAGGAAGACCATTCAACTATTTGGAGAAAAACAGTGACTTGAGGATGTGGGGTTGCTTTAAGCTAAATTTCTAAAAGAAGGCTATGCCCTAATGCTAAAAAGCCTTCTTGATTTAGGCCTTTGAGATATTTCCCTGATGGCATTTAAGACATATTAAATTATTTGGCATTTGGTCCATGTGTGAAATGGACTCAGCTCTAAGTGAGTTACTCAGCCTTGGACTTGGTAAATTATCTTTATTGGATTTGAGGATAAAAATAAATAGAAGCACAAGGAGGGTTAGAATTGAGGTTTTCTTTTCCAAAGCCAAAGGCTCAGAGTCAATAAAAAGTCAAAAGATAAAGGCATAAGAAAAAACAACAGCAACAGTGAAATTAAGACTTTTAAATTGGAAACAAGTTTTTCTTTGGAAACAATTTTTAATAAAACTGTGATTCAAACCTTATAAGTTTCTTATTAAAAAAGACCTGGCTTCAATTTCAGGTGAGCATGGGTGGCTTCAGATCAGCAATGACAGTAATGTGTATTTCGGTGAACTTCAAATACTCATGAGGGAAAAACAGGTATGACCTGCCATATTTCCTTATGGCTTAAGTAAGGCATCAGGATTCATGCTATTATGTCTGTCTGGGATATCCACGATTACTAACATTCTTATAAGTGTTTTTTTCCCTCGTTGCACCAAAGGCATAAAAGGACTCCAAGAAAAGAGCAGCTTTCGAGACAGAGCTGAAATGGTGTAAAATCCAAAATGGAGGTGTATATTTGGTTCTGTGCAATAAAACGATGGCAGTAAGTGTCATTGTAAACTATGTGAACACTGCCATCTAATGCATTGCTAAAACTCAGCAAGTGCTTTGGAAAGTTTTGCTGGGAAGCAAGAGAAACAGAAAATAACCACCTAATTAAGATCACTACCGTCAGGATTTTACTTTACATTAAATGGAATACAGTATTTACATAAATCATGGCTCTTGTGCCTTACTTTTCAGCACACCAGCAGTACTTGTTTTCTGAATACCTCTATCTTTTCTCATCTTCCAAGAATAGATTTTTTTTTTTTTATCTTACCAGTGCTGTGTAGCAAATAGTATTTAAATTAAGACCTTTTCTATCTGAGGGCTGCTTTGTAGCTTGGAGAAAACAGGTCATCAAAACATATCAATTGAAAAAATCCAAAGACCTAGAAAAGATCCACCAGTGTGTCTTTATTCAATGTGGGATGTGATTAAAACGTCAGATGTTGTGTTAGAAGCTATCAATCCTGTATCCACCATGGCCATTTTCATTGCTTCAAGACTATTTAGAAAAAAATTTTTTGAAACCCTGTTCACCATGGTTGAGCTAAAAGAAGCATATCACACACATGTACACACACCTACACACACAAACACACATACAAACACACACACACACAATAAAACTATAACTTCCCCTAATCTTTACATAAGGAATATTTGGGGAAAAAATACTTAAAAGATATATCAACCACTTCTAATATTAGCACTTTGCAAAAGGGCTCTACTAAAACTTCAAATGAGCCTGGCACAATCATCTATATAAACTCTATAAGCAAGTAAGTTGAAATAATCCTGTATTCTTTGGTTTCACTGCCAGGAAATAGCTGAAGGTCATCTTGCTGCAACAATTCCCACCCTGAAGAAACTGCAAATCACATTGACCAAGAAAGGATGAGTAGTGGGGCAAAGGAGAGAGGGTGCAGTAAATCTGATAAGTTTGGGGGTAAACTGCAGCTGACGTGAGTCCTTCATGGTAGCGAAAGATATGTGAGGGGCAAGACAGTTGTTTATACAGACAATGGTAGAATGTTTAGAAAATGATTACATTTGCACTTCATTAATTCACTCAGTTTGCTGAGCTGAGACCAAAGAGTGATGGAGAGATCAATGAGATGATGTCTCCATGTTTTAAAATTTCCACCCCAGTAGGAGAAAGAAGATATCTTCATAAATACATAATATATGTATATATTATATGTATATATTTTTACATAAATATATGTGACATAATATGGCTCACAAATACATAGTATATTTGAAAAGAGTTTAGTAATTAGCAGAGTAGATGCCCAATAATTATATTTTTGAACGTGTGGATAACTATTTGGATAAATGAATAAATGGATTTATGAATTAGTGTCCTAAGAGAGGTTATGGGAGTTCAGAGAAAAGACAAATGATTTCTGTTAATTTTGGTAAGCTGGGGAGTGGAGACAAGTTATAGGAGTTTAAGAAAGAATATAAAATATAGTTGGGATTTGTGCAGCACATTGAATGATTGTTAATATAAACCCAGGTAGTGACAATAGTAAGTAAGGCCATTGGAGGCAAGAAAGAATAATAAAGGCTTGGAGACAGGAATTTATTCTGAATGAATACATTTCTGTTTGCCTGATGATCTAAAGATGAGGTGGGAAATTTCTTCCCACCATATACAAAAATTAGCTCAAAAGAGATCAATGATCTAAATACAAGACTTAAAACCCCGAGAAGCAAACATGGAGGCAAATCTTCATGACACTAGATTTGACAATGAATTCTTAGCTATGACACCAAAAGTACAAACACCAAAGTTTAAAATAAATTGGACTTCAGCAGAAATTTAAAACTTCTGTGCATCAAAGGACATTATCAAGAAAGTGAAAGGGCAACCAATAGAATGGAAGAAAATACTTGTAATTCGTTTATCTGACAAGCATCTGGTAAATAGGATATACAAAGAACTCTTGAAACCCAAAAACAAACAAAAGGATAAAAAACACAGTTAATGAAGGGCAAAGGACTTAAATTAAATAAACATCTGTCCAAAGCACACGAAGAGATGCTCGACATCGTTAACCATTAAAGAAAAGTAAATTGAAGCTGCAGTGAGGTACTGCTTCACACCCATTAACATGGCTATAATTTCTTTAAAAATACAAGTGTTGTCAAGGATGTGGAGAAACTGGCACCCTTATATGTTGCTGGTGGAAATGTTAAATGGTTCCTTCACTGTGGAAAATAGTTTGGCAGTTCCTCAAAAAGTTAAACATAAAATTTCCTTATGACCCAGAAATTCCACTCCTAGGTATCTATCCAAAAGATATGAAAGCAGGTACTCAAACAACTATATATACATGCATGTTCATAGCAGCACTCTTCACACTATCTAAATACAACCCAGAGGTCCATCCATGGGTGAAGAGATGAACAAATGTGGCATATCCATACTATGGAATACTATTTGGCCATGAAAAGGAAGGAAGTACTCATACATGCTAACAGTGATGAAACTCAAAAACATTATGCTGGGCTTCCCTGGTGGCGCAGTGGTTGAGAATCTGCCTGCCAATGCAGGGGACACAGGTTCGAGCCCTGGTCTGGGAGGATCCCACATGCCGCGGAGCAACTAGCCCCGTGAGCCACAATTACTGAGCCTGCACGTCTGGAGCCTAAGTGTCCATCTATGAATGAATAGATAAAGGGGTGGTACATACATACAAAGGAATATTACTCAGCCATGAAAAGAATGAAATCTTGACATTTGCAACAACACAGATGGACCTTGAGGGAATTATAAGTGAAATAAGTCAGAGAAATACAAATACTGTATGCTTCCACTTACATATGGAATCTAAAGAAGAAAAGAAACAAACAAAACAAAAGCATAGATACAGAGAACAGAATGGTGGTTGCCAGGGGTTTGAGGAATGGGCAAGACAGGTGAAAGGGATCAAGAGGTACAAACTTCCAGTTATAAAATAAATATCATAAGGATGTTATATAGGGCATGGTGACTATAGTCAATCATTTGTTTTTTTTTTGTTTTTTTTTTTGCGGTACGCAGGCCTCTCACTGTTGTGGCCTCTCCCGTTGAGGAGCACAGGCTCCGGACGCGCAGGCTCAGCGGCCATGGCTCACGGGCCCAGCCGCTCTGCGGCATGTGGGATCTTCCCGGACCGGGGCACGAACCCGTGTCCCCTCCATCGGCAGGTGGACTCTCAACCACTGTGCCACCAGCGAAGCCCTATAGTCAATCATCTTGTACAGCAGACTTGAAAGTTGCCAAGAGAGAAATCCTAAAGGTTAACTTAGTACAGTGACAGATGGTAACTAGACTTATTGTGTTGATCATTTCACAACGTATACAAATTTCAAATCATTATGTTATACACCTGAAACCAATATAATGCTATATGTCAATTATACATGGATAAAAAATTTTTTTAAGAATTTGTGACCACAGTCATATAAATCATACATTTGGCATTATAAACATGAATATAAAGTTGCCTCTCCACCCATCATCTATAAGGAAATAATTTCCATTACACAAACATTCCCACTAAGAAATTTACATTCTAAATATGCTTAATTACATTTCTGTTAGATGTTCAAATATTCTTTTATATCTTCTGATTCTGACTAAGGCTCTTGGAGAAAAATACCTTGAACCTGCTCATCTCATTTAGATGGTGCTAAACAGAGTTAATGCCACTTGGTTGCACACTTAAGAGCTATATTTACTGAGGAGTGATAGACCTGCCACACTGCAGCGTTGCAAAACACAGGGGGAAAACAGGAGAAGCTCCAGTTCTTTCTGCTTTTGTTCATCAAGCCGATCCTGCTTTTGCTATACCTGTTTTAATGTCTCCTTTTCTGCTTTCCTATTTGGTCAATTTCTTTCCCCAGCACGTTGGCTGTGTAGTAACAGTTACAACCTGAGTACTTCCAGGCCACCTTTATCCTCTTTCAGGATTCTCCTTCCTCTGGTCAATTTGGGGAAAGAGAAACTGGTTCATGTCAATTACTAAGTCACTTCCCCTCTGCACTATTTCATTATCCCATCTGAGGCCTCTACTCTCTTGGTTGGCAATCACCCCTACCCATTCACACCTCAGAAGGTCATTAAATCAAGGGGACATGTAGCATTCTTTATTGGAGGTTTGGAACAAAAATTCAATATTAGACATTCCCTCAACTATCTCCTGCGCTACAGAACATTTACCCTTGTGTGGTGGTGACCTCCTCCCATATTGCAAGTCCTGATCTGTCCCTCTCACTTCTCCTAGGAAGCTCCCACCATTCGATTTCTCTTCATCTTGCAGTCAATTTACCAATCTTCTATTCTGCTGTCTCCTTTCAAATCATATAGGCATTGGCTCCCAAGGTCAGACCTTTAAATATTTTCTTAAACAAAGTCTCCAGAGAGAAACTATGCCACTTCCTTAGAGGCAAGAACAGCTATGTTATTTGCAGTTTTAACCAGCCTATTTTTCCCTCCGTGTTACTTTATTTTACTCAAAAGCAGCTCATGTTGTCCTTTATGTCAGGGTCATAATAACCAAAGATAGTCCCTGAATACCCTCGAGTTTTAGAAGTGCTGTTACAAGAGAAGGAATTTCTAATGATCTAACTTGAGGTCACAGAAGATACAACAGCGATGAAAAAATTAAAATACTCATTTTCTGTTTCAATACAAACCAGTTCAGAGATTAAAAAAAAAAAAAAAAAAGGCAGCACTTCTCTTCTTCTATTTCCAAGTTGAAGCAGTGCAGAAACTTTCAGCTGACAATGACTATGTCATTAACTACACTAAATAAATGAAATAAGCGAACTCCTTGTAAAAGTACAAGGCGATCATGGTTATGATTAGGGTAAGCCAAGGTGCAGAATACCCAGAGAGAGAGCTGACGGAAGTATTAAAGACTCCATATGTGGCCCACCTGGCTGGGAAAGAAATCTGGAGAAGCAGTCAAATGAATAAATCAGGAAAGTAGATCAAAAGAAAGTTGGAAAGTGAGATAAATGTAAGTGAATTAGAAGAGAAGGAAAAAACTTTTCTATAATATGACCAAGATTTTGAGGGAGCTAAAGTGTAAGATAACAACAATTAAGGAAAATATGTGTGTGTGTATATATATATATATATATAGAGAGAGAGAGAGAGAGAGAGAGAGTCTGTATATTTCCTGTATATAATCTGTCTGCTTATAAGTTGTTCTAAAGTGTAGCAGTCAGCATCAGTAGGGGTCCTTCGTGGCAAGCAACAGAAATCAATTCAAATTTAAGCAGAAAAACAAAATACTGAAGGGTATCTAGTATCTCAAAGGCTTGCCTGAGGGAGGTGGAAGGCAGCTGGAGAATGAGTCTCACAAATGGACAGCACCCAAGGGAGAGGAGGTGGGCTCCGCGCTCCCACAGAACAGCCCGATTAGGGTGCTTTCTTATTAACAGTGCTCCCGGTGGGCACTCAAGCTAAGCCTCCTCGGATGCTTCCAAGACCGCTGTGGGAAATGTCTCACTGGGCACTTCTCCCCTGAAGATCTGAAAGTTCAAAGCCCCAGGCATGAACCTCTCCTTGCTGACTGGGCCTGTAGCACATGATCACTTCTAGGATGTGGGAGAGAGTGAACTGCCATGTCTCTCACCACGGCTCACAGACTGTAGGGGACTTCCTCAAAAACAGAAATCTCTTCCCTACCCTCCCACCAAACCAGACACATCGAATGCCCTCCATAAATACTGAATGTTTGACAGTGCTAGCAGTTTAACTTAGTTGAATTAATAAATGGAAATAGTTAGAATTCAGTTTTCCTGACTGATCTGTTCCTCACAAAAAAAGGAATGAGTAGGAAGCTGGAGTCCCCAGGCTGGGGATGGGGACACTCATGTGTGGGGTGAAGGGCCAAGGCTCCGAAGTCTAGGGTTTACATCTCAGTTATAATATTTATTGTCTTTGAACTTGGGTAATTTTGTTACAGCTTCATATGTGTGATAGTTAAAATGGAAATGAAAAGGCTATTCATCTCTTCGAATTATTCTGAGGATGACATTTAAAAAAAGCATCCCACTTGCATACGGTTTGCTTAGAACAGGGGCAAGCGCTCGTAGAGCATCAGCCACGCTAACCACTCACACGGTGGGGCTCCATCGCCCTCTCACGGGACTCCCAACACACACAGCTACTCTGAACAAATTCTTGATTTTTTGATTCCTCTTCCTCCCAGAGCTGAGGAGAACCCTGATATAAGCCATCTGCTTCCAGTGATCTTGACGGATTTCCTGAGTTGTTCTAGTCATCTCCCTTTGAGTCTCAATCTCCTGAGGCTGCTACCTTGTGAATAAAAGCATTCTTCAGTTCCATGTTGGGTTAAAAAACATAAGTATTCCAACAGCCCTTTCTAGTACTACTGTCCTGCTCATCTCTTGCTAACCACCTGGCCACCAATCTCTAGCTCCCTTGTGGCTGGATCCCACTACCATGAAGATGAGCTTGAAAGTCAATGATTTGGCTTTGAATCAAGCTCTATCATTCTTAAGTTGTATGACCTTAGACAAGTTACTTAACCTCTCTTAACCTTAACAATGCCTCCTCTGCATTATTTGTATAATGAGGATGCTAATGAATCTGGCACATAAAAAATACCCTTGATTATTATCTCAATGAGTGTTCTTAATTATGAGTAGGCAAAGCTTCTGGTGGGATACAGTAATAGAAAAGGCTCTACAGCTGATTTTCTCATGAGGGGTTGCAATAAGAAGTTCCTAGAAGATGTACCAGTCAGAGTACCTGTAAGAAACTAATATTAAGATCCCTCCATTAGGGAACTTTATAAAATTATTGTAAAAGTGGAGGGGAGACAGCTTTTCTCCATTCACCTCAGCTCTGTGGATCACAATGGAAGATGCAACCACAGGTGCCAGGTAATAGGACTACATTCCAGTATTGGATCCCACCACAGGATCAGTCCCTCCCGGTTTCTGGGACTCGTTCTACCCAAAGGACAGGTGCCAACCTTGTGTGCACAATGGAATAATCTGCAGAGTTTTTCAAAAGCACCAATCTCCAGGCCACACCCCAAAGTCTAACGTTTAACTGGATGAAACGGGGGAAGAAATAAAATTTAAAATATAATTTTGTTTTAGAAAGGAAGGGGAAGAGGAAACGAGGGGGAAAGGAATGGCTGTCCTGGGAATTTACTGTTCGAGGCCATCCAGGCCATTTCTTTGCTTCCTAGAAGTTCCCTGAAATCTGTAAAGAAAAGATAAAACCCCTAGATAAGTTCCTGAACGTGCTATTGTTCATGTGCTCGAATAGCTCAAAACTTTCACCATCAAGAAACTCTTAACCAAAGTTTAATCTAAATCCCTCCTGTTAAAAGCTAAGTCCCATTATTCCAGTGTTTAGCTCAGAGGAAACAAGACCTGCTCACAGCATTCAGATTGTACACTCCTCCATCCTTGAAGTGTCACCTCACTTTACATAAGTGAGCTCTTTTTGTGCTTAATAAAATTGACTTGCCATTTCTACTGAACTGTAGTGTGAATCAGCTCTCAAGCAACGCAGGGCAGTACCTTCTTGTTTCCTAAGCCAGATTTTGCTGTGATAGCAAGCCGCCCGGGGTCCGAGGGCCATTATGGGGATGGGATGGCAGGACCCAGGGTCTGGCCTCCATGCAGACCAACCATTACACTGGCCTGTGGCCACAGGCACCTGGTAGTAGCCTGACTGCATTAAGCTTCTCTGTCAATCCTGGGAAATGAAAAATGAGTCTTTGGCAATCTTCAATCTGACTCAGTGTGTATTTAAGTCAAGGTATGAAATATAATAGCCACTGTTACTGAGCATCTAGTATATGCCAAAGATGTTGTGACAATTAAAGGAGAAAATTTATGGACAGAGCACACTGCCAGGAACAGAGTAATCTCAATAAATGGTGACTGGTAATGGCATTCTTACTAATCCCAAAAGTGGCCTTAAAAGGGCGACGTGATTATTCTCACTTTATAAGGATGAAATCAAGGTTTAGATAGGTTCCATCACTTGCCCAAGGTTATACAGTTTGTAAATGGAAGAGCAGTCATTAAATACAGGACAACTTTTGAACAACAGAGGCTTGCCCAGGATGGAGAGGGTAGAACATTTTTGACTGTTCATGGAAGTTTCCCATGGTTGGGAAGGAGGTTGAGTAGAGATTGCAACGAATTACTTCCTTTTCTTTTGCACAGCATCACAAACCACCTAAAAATTAATCTTCCAGTAGACAACTGCTTCTTTGGTGTGTGTGTCTGTGTGTGCAAATCACACATGGCTATGCGTGTGTAGACAACGTGATTTATTGGCTTAGTGGTCACAGTAGAGAGAGACAGGTGATGGATTGCATTGTAGCAATAACACAAATCGATCACATTCAGAGATTAATCAATATCATTCACTTCAATTCTCTAAGTATTTATTATCAAGGGCATATTATGTGCTTGATATGTGCACTACATTCCTTGGAGGATATGAAAGAAAAAGATGGCAGGGTCCCAGCACTCAGAAATCTTCGTGTGGTTAAAACTCTCTGTGAAATAGGGAATCCAATTGTTCATTAAACTGCTAAATTAAACATAAAATTAAGTACTAAAATATATAATAGATACCTTCAGGATGAATTAAGGGAAAGGAAAGAGCTAGACCATTACCAAGGAAGGCTTCAGGAAGGAAGAGAGATGGGAGATGAGCACTGAGGATTTGAAGCCAAATAGAGAAAAGGGTGTGAATGTCTTTTCCTTTCATCCCAGGCCCGTTAAGAATCAGCCTGAGCAAAGCACTTAAGCCAGGAATTCATTTAATTATTCATTCATCTGACAAGTAAACCTAATACATGCCAGACTTCTAGTAAAAAGAGAAATCAGCATGATGTGTACAGGGAACAATGAAGAAGCTACTTGATGGAACAGACAGTTTGATAAGGGGTTGCAAAGACATAGAAATTGGGTGGAGTGAAATTCTGGACACCAAGAGAGACAGAAATAGGATGGCCCATGAGAAACTCCTCTAAACTCTTGAGGAGGAAAAAGAAAGATACAATGAAAGTGGTGTTAGAGAAAACCTCATTGAGGAGAAGGGCTCAGGTTCCTTGGTGCCAGGCTAAGACACATACATCTGCACACACTCCCTACGTTCATATGTATATACACAGAGAGAGGCTGAGAACTCTTTTGCCTACTTGATTTGGCCATGCTAAATCTTCGAGAAAAATACTATTTGAAAATGGCAATGGATACTCTTGAAGGCGAAAATGAGTCAGTAATCCTCAACTCTGGTTTTCAGTTGGAAATCAAATAGCCCTGGTCTAGCCCCTTCTGGGGAATGTTCTCTGATCCCACCATCCATAACGTAGGTTTGGTTTTCCATTACCAGTAAACAGAATATCAAGAAGTCTCCATCTGTACCCAGAAATCTATGTATTTAGTTAAAGAAGGGATTTTCCCCCCAAGAGACATAAGGCAATGGGGTGAGAAAGGAAAATCTTTTCAACGAAATTAAACAAATTCAGTTTCATGTGCTTCACAGCTACTAAAAAGGCACAGAGATCAAATCTTATTTTCCTGCTGTCAGGCCTAGGGTCTAATTATTAAAAAAAAAAATCCATGACACCCAAGTTAATTAGTACAAAACTGCCTTAAGTGGCATTGGCTTCATTAAATGACAGATAAATATTTTAGAATGACCCTCTCAGTGGGGGAAAGGTGTGAAAATTGCCAAAGAATGGCCTTAATTTTAGAATACCGGGAAGAATTTCACACAGCGGCAAACATAATTTCACTCAAACTGTATGAAAACATTATATACTTAAACAGCTATAAATCTTTGCTTGAAAAAATAATAGTAAACACAGGACTTCTAGTGAATAAAAATGGAGTTTAAATCTATATCAAGTATTGGCTTGGCTGCTAACAGATTTGGTCTAAATGTCAGTGTACGACCTTCTCACTTAACTCGAGACCATGTGGGTTTGCTTTTCCTGATACAGGTTTAGCAAATATGGAAGCAACCATCTCAAACATCAGCCACTCAAGCAAAAGGATATGTATTACTCTTAAACCATCATGCCTATGGGTATACTAGGAGCTTCCATAGAGACAAAAGTGGCCTGAGACTTCACAAGGTATGATGCCCCTGAGATCACTCTGCCCTTTCCCGCTGCTGCACAGACATCAGTATAGACAGCAGCAGACAAGGGAAAGCAGCCAAGAACAGCAGCAGAAACGCCAGACAGACAAATCCATTGTAGCCAATCCAACATCTCCAACAATTTCACTAGTTTGGTTCAACAGTTTCTGGAGAAACGGAAGCTATCACTCCAAACGACTCCTGGCCAATTTTTACAGGTCATCTCAAGCTTCCTGTACCATTGCCCTTCCAACTGCTCACATAATAAGGGACCAGCAAAGTCAGCTATGGATTGGCAAAGCAAAGAGTTGGCTTTGGCTCTTTGTAACATTAATAGGAATTACGGGAAGCAAGGAGTTTAGATGTTCAGCCAATAGAGTGCTTTAGAGCAATACTGTACCCACTTGCTTTTTCTAGCGCTGACACATTGGCTGGTCCTGCATCTTGAAATACACAGCCATCCATCTCGTTTCAGAGGCAGAGAAGATGTACCAACCTAACTATGTGTGACGGGGGAATGCCCACATTGACTCAGGATGCCTAATCTGATTTAATAGATTATTACTAAATCTACAAAGGAAAAGATGCACATCAACTGTTCGCGTTAAGTCACTGTACCTAGGTCACACACAGCACCATTTAGTAAGTTCTATGTGCCACTGTCCTCAATAAAAGTGGTTTCATTGTCCCAGGGAAAGGCATGTTTTGGGCCAAAGGGGAGACTCTCAGTTCCCCACACCCAGGAAGGCAGATGTACAAGAAGTAAATAACATTAGAAGCCATATAATACACAGCCCTAAGATGGGCCTTATAAGGAATAATTTTTTAAAAATATCCCTAAGTTTTTAGGGTTCTTTTCTTATTGAGAAAAACAAAATATACACAAAATACAAATCAAATGCTACAGCAAGATCACCAGCTGACTTCATGTCTCAGGTCATGTTGCATTTACAAAATATAATTTATGCTATGAGGCAATATATCCACTCCTAAAAAAAAACCCACACTCAGCAAAATCATACATGAAAAATAACCACAGATTATGCAAAAAATGAGATTATGGGCAGACCACTCACTATCAATTCAATCCACAACAAGAATGCTAGCAAAAACAATAATGATTTTGAGAAAAATACTAGCTCTGATAAAAAGACATTGACATTCCTGATAAATAAAGAAATACTAAGTGAAAGTATTGGCGGAAGGGGATATAAGGAAGAGTTGAGGCTGCTGAGCTGTAAACAAGATCAAAATGGACAAATGTCGGGGAGAGTTGCAAAATAGGAACTTCCAAGACAAAGCCCGTGTCCTGTGGCCACGCTGAGTCAACAGGAAGAGCGTAGGGTAAGGAACATCACGCACAGACTCTATTCCTGTACACCAGCTGTGTTACTGTATTTGTGTTCAGCTGCTATCACTTGATGGTGTAAAACAGTAACCTGCTGAGGCAAATCACCCATGGACTGACCTACGTGATTGATGCATTACAATGATGTCTTTCTATCCACCCACCACATATAGGCTAGTTTTCAACACAGAAACAAAAGTTTTAGCAGAGCAGATCAAATGTCGTGTTTATTTTATTTTCTTACCCAAGCCTCCATTTAACTACCTATCAGTTTCTCCCATCGTTACTAATAGTGTTACCAATATCTGAATACCCCAAGCTTGAATTGCATTTTTTCACTCTGTCTTATTTTTAAATAGCAAGTTGCCGAATATTTCATTTACCATCAAAAAATACCCCACCAGATTTCAGGCCCCTCTCTCCTGTCAAAGTGTGGTTGAAGAAAAAATCAACAAGCCCGGTGGAGAGACAAGATACAGGAGAGGGGTAACTCTTGGCTTCTCTCACAAATGTGAAACCGGAGAGTGAGACCTGGACGTCATGACCAGGGTGGAAAGTGAGAGAGGAGCCACCAGGTTCTCTGCCAAGTACAAATCTTACCATATTATCTGGGAGCTAAGTGGGGAATGCTAGCCTCCATATAAGAAGAATCCAAGGCAAAGCCAAAGAACCAGGAAAACAAGAATGAGAAAAAGCAGAGCTGGAAAGGGAGATGCAGTCTGGCCAGGACTCATCCTTCATTTAAATGAATCAAGATTCATATATTGATACATCCTTTGTGTGGGAAGGTGGGATTCATTTCAGAAAGCTCAAATAGGATTAGGCACAGAAGCTTCTCTTCTTCCTGAGCTGTGACTGCAGGCTGGCCATCAAGATCTAATCTTTCTCTCCCACTATGTGTTTAAACAGCTGTCCCGGGCATGTCCCCTCCCAATCAAGACTGTACATCCTAAATTTACTCACCGTTAGGTGTGGCCACACGACTACACTTTCAGCAAAGGAATATAAACAGAAGTGATGGATGCCTTTTCAGTCTCATAATGAAATAAGGCCGTGCCTTAAAACCCGGAGCTTATCTGTTCCACGCACTCTCTCCCCTTCTTTCTTGATGTAACTCAGACATCGCAGCAATCCAGTCTCTTGACTGCCATGCACCACATGAAATTGGCAGAAACCTGGGTACCACATAACTTTGAGGAGTATAGTTGCCCTATCGACCTGCAAATATTACCTGTGAAAGAAATCATCTTCCATATTCTTTAAACCTCCATCCCTTGCAGTTTAGCTTATCTCAAATAATATACATTCTAAGACATTCTACAGTCTATCTAGTCATATTTTTCGGTTAGTTAATTATTTTTAAACTAATTTATTAATCAAAAGGCAACTTCGAATATTCACTATCTTGCCATTCCTGAGCAAACTAAAGGAAATCTCTTATGAACCTGTTGATAACTGTCCATGAGCGGTATTTTCCCAGTAATGTGGGAAAATGATATGGGATATTTTCTTGACACTGTTCCCTCCATCTGAATGACATTCTTGAACATCTTTAGCTGTTCCAAATTGTCATAATTATAATTTTTGGGTTGGGGAAGGCAATAAAGCAAACTCTTATATCATTTGGAAGAATAAATGAGCTACAATACACAAGAAACTTTTTTAAATAAGGAGGTTCTTGCTCTTTGAAATATTAAAATCCTCTTTAAAAAAACACTACAATAAGTTTTAAAAGGGAGGTACTGGCCAGAGAAGAGATAGATTGATATTTGAGACAGAATATATATATATAAACATATATATAGAGAGAGATACACTTAGGTATAATTACAGATAAAGGTGGTATCTCAAATCAAGAAAAAAGACAAGTTGTTAATAAAAATTGTGTTGGGTCTAACTCTCCATTTGAAAACTGCAGCAAAAATCAATCCCTACCTCATCTCTTAGAGCAAAATTACTTCCAGACCAACTAGAAGTTTAAATGAAAAATAAATATACAAATTTCACAGTGAATATTTATCTAATTTAACTAACAAATGAAAAAGAATTTTTGATAATGACAAACAGAACCTCCAGAAGGAAAAATTAATAATAGATTTGATTGTGCAAACATTTAAACCTTCAGTACTAAATTTTAATTCAAAGAAAAATGACAAATATATAAAATGTATACAAAAGAAATCAATGTCTTTAAAACACATAAAACTCTAAGCGTTACTATGAAAAAACATTCCCATAGAAAGTAAACAAAGGATTTGAATAATCAAGTCGTGGAATAGTAAATTAAAATTGAGAGTGAGCATATAAATATGTTCAGCTTCACTAGCAATTCAAAATTCCAAATCAAAATGAAAACGAGAGGCTATATTTCAACTATCAGATTGGTAGAGAAGCTCGTTCCACTAGCAGGAGAACTCGCAGATTGGAGAGTAGGTGTGAATTGCGGTTTATGAAATCTCTCCTCCCACTTGGATGACCTGTGCCTCGCCAGGGGCGTCTCTTCCAGACTGACAGGATCTCCCTCTCCTGTGTTCTGATCCTCAGGGGGTTCAGTAGATGTGCCTTTATTCACACCTATAGTTACCAGTCTCTTTTTCTGTTCATGTCTAGATTCCAGAAGATCCTTTCTGGTGTTCATACCTTTAAATATGATCACCTCCCTAAAAAGGCCAGCACTAAATAATGACTTCCTTTGGCTAAAACTAAATGACAACGTTATAAAGAGGGTTTCTTGGCTAATTAGGAAGAAGAAGGCTGGAGGAGTGGGGATGCAGGCGGGAGGAAGTTCAGGCCCACATGAGAGCATCATTCTTTTTTTTTTTTTTTTTTTTTTTGGTGGTACGCGGACCTCTCACTGTTGTGGCCTCTCCCGTGGCGGAGCACAGGCTCCGGACGCGCAGGCTCAGCGGCCATGGCTCATGGGCCTAGCCGCTCCGCGGCATGTGGGATCCTCCCGGACCGGGGCACGAATCCGTGTCCCCTGCATCGGCAGGCAGACTCTCAACCACTGCACCACCAGGGAAGCCCAAGAGCATCATTCTCAATGAGGTCACCTCTACTTGAATGTCCTTCCCTCTGCTTTATCCTCTCTCTGGATCATCTGCCTGCAAGACAAACCCTCCTTCTTTCCAGAGTATTTCCCCATGTGGGACTACATATGTCTCATTTCCCATTTTTCAGGATAAGCAAATCAATCAAACTGATCCCCGAACGAGGCAGTGAGTGTGCTTGGGGAAAAATGTCTTACTCTAAATGGGTGGTTCTAATGGTGGTATTTGCCAGTGCTGTGGCCTGGGTTTCAGCCTTAGCAGCAGATGAGAATCACCTAAGAATGAATCCAGAGCAGATTTTAAAACATATCAAAATGGCCCGGTGTCATGACAAACCAGTTAATTCAGAATACCTGGCACTGGGGCTGAGCCATATTTTTTGTTGTTTTGTTTGTGTTTTAAAGTTCCAAAGATGAATCTAATGCTAATATTCAGTGAGGACTGAGGATCAATCCCTACAACAGTGGTTCTCAAAGTGTGGTCTCCAGATCAGCAATAAGAACACCTGGGAACTTGTCAGAAATGCAGATTCTCAGGCTTCTGAGAATTCTGTGGGCCTCCAAACCTACAGAATCTGAAACTCCAAGAGTAGGACTGAAGACTCTTTGCTAGCAATACCTCCAGGCGATTCTGAAATGCCCGCTCAAGTTTGAGAATTACTGCATTAGGACAGTCACTCCATGACATTTTGTGAGTCCCTCCTGTGTCCAAGCACTCAGTATATAAAGATGAAAGAACAGTTTAAAAAATCAAATTTGGTGTGATAAGTACCATTAGGAAAGATTAACCATGTACTATAAAACTCTAGAGGAAGAAACCATGGACAAGGTCATATCTGGCGGGTCATCACAGACCACAGGCTGGCGACTTTAAACCCAAATATTCTGTTTACTTTCCATCTTCTGATGAGAGACCTGCCAACCCAGTTACACAGAGTGAGCCCAAGACTGAGAGGAATAAATGGCAAGCTGCATTTCCTTATCTGCTGGACCCCACTGCAACTCCAGCCTTTCTCAGAAGTTGACCAGTCTAGGTTTGCTGAATTTAAAGGCTCTGACCCAGTATGCCCAGCACCCAAGTGAAGCCAGATTCCGACAGACACCACACACACGCGCGCGCGCGCACACACACCCTCGGTGTGCGCCAGTTCCTTCTGGTCCAGGGGTCCCTCATCAGCTGAGCCCAGGTCCTCCCGTGCAACCCAGAAGGAAGGCAAGGAGCAAACGAGAAGCAAGAAAAAGCAGAAGGGCTGATCTGCTGGGGCTTTCCAGGAAGAAGCTTCCGGACGACGGCGCCACTTCCCCGGCCGCTTGCCCCGGCTCCTCCTACCGGGCGCACCTCTGTCTCCGCCGCCGGCCCGACGCGCGCTCCCAATGCCCAGCGCGCGCCACGGGAACGCGGGGACCAGCCCTCGCCCGGGAGCGGACAGTCAGCGATCAGAACTGGGCCTGGGGTTTGGTACTCCCGGCCTCCTGGGGGTGGGGTGGGGGACAGCGAGCCAGCCGCCGCCGGCCAGAGGCGGCCCCTCTCCACCTCTCCTGAGCGGCCAGGACGCGCTGCGCGGTGCGCAGGGAAGCAGGGCGGGGTTTCAGGGTTGCCGGTACCTCTCGGCCTCCTGGGGTCGCCTCCCTTTCTTGCCCCACCTGCTGCGCCCTTCTTCCGCGTCCTCCCCTTCGCTTGCTCCTTCTTTTCTGGACCCTTCTACGGCTCTCCTCCCACACAGTGGTTTTAAAGGTGGGAGGGAGCCGCTGCCGTACTGGACTCCTGACCTTGCACATTCCTGGAAGCACCTTCGAAGTAGGGTTGAAAAAGAAATAGCAAAGGATAAAGCTGCTGGAGACAATCAACGGAAATTATTTTGGGCATCTCCCACCCACCCCTCCACGCACACCTGAAAATAGAGTGCAACAGAATCACTGGTTCTGGGCAAAATTCTCAAGCGGACTAAATAAACGCCCAGCTTTGAGTTCCTGGGGAAAGAGTACCCAGGACATACCATTTCCTGGTGGGGAGGGGTGAGTCCCGCAAGGCATAGAACAATGGCGTTCAGTCCTGACTGCGTGTCGTAATCACCTAGGAAACAGGAAGATGTAATGGAGGGGTTCGGGTGTGCGTGTGTGCGTGTGTGTGTGTGTGTGTGTGTGTGTGTACACACAAAGTACCAGGGTTGGGGCTGGGGTATATATCAACCATTTAAAAATAGAGCAGCTATTCCTATGTCCTGTGATAGGCCTAGACATAATTTGGGACTTTTTCATTTTGTTTTGATTTTTTTAGTTCCTCGGGTGATGCTAAAAGGCTGGCATGATTCAGAACGGTTACTCTAAAGCAGTTTCCAAAGTGTGGCTTCAAGACCAGCCGCGTTACCATCACGTGGGAGCTTGTTAGAAAAGCAAATTCTCCCATCCCACCCCAGATCACTGGATCAGAAACTCTTGGGTGAGGCCCAGCAATGTGTGTTTCAACAAGCCTTCCAGGTTACTGGGGTGCTGAAGAACCGCTAGGGATTGGCTGACCTGTGCCACCCAGAAAGCTAAGAAAGATTGGAATATTTTTAAAGGGCTGTAAACAGACAAAGAACACTGTACACACACCTAGGTGGCCCACAAGGCCAAAAGTATTTACCATGTGGCCTCTTACAGAAAACGGCCCCATTCTAGACTAGAGGGTCATATGGTAGAGACTCTGTTAGCTCACCAGCCACAGGCAGTGGGAGGACACTGAGAGATTGTGTGAAATAGTGAGGTGCTGGGAAGGGCAGGGAAAGACAGGATAGGAAGGTACAAAGAATAGAGAGAGGGAAATACATTTTCTTCTCATTCATGTGAAAGACCAGGCTTGCTAGAGGATGTGTTAAAATCACTTGAGATCAAAGTCCGTTTTCCCTCTTATTTTGTAGACAGGCATTATTATGAGCATCCAACAAACAGATATGTAGGACAGGCCGTACACGCGGCACATGTGAGCCACAGCAGTCTTCCAAGTGGACTGGGACGTCAGCTAGGTCCATACTCAGACCCCGTCCAGTAGCTCTGCAACTACACAGAGGTTTGTGTGGAGTTTGGCTCTCCCTAAGCTCCTTGAAGACGGAAAATAGAGGCTGTGTTTATCTTCGTATTTATCACCTGAAGTACTGTGACAGGCACACAGTAAGTCCTTAAACGTTTATGTACTCAAAATTTTTTTTTATTTTGTTTTTTTTTTTGCGGTACGCGGGCCTCTCACTGTTGTGGCCTCTCCCGTTGCGAAGCACAGGCTCCGGACGCGCAGGCTCAGCGGCCATGGCTCATGGGCCCAGCCACTCTGTGGCATGTGGGATCTTCCCGGACCGGGGCACGAACCCGTGTCTCCTGCATCGGCAGGCGGACTCTCAACCACTGCGCCACCGGGGAAGCCCCTCAATGTGTTTTAAATGCCTACATGTGGTTCCCCAAGATGTAGTGCCAGCTCTCCACATATGTGCTAGATTGGTATTTGGAGAAACTGTACCAACTGTCACATAAAGAAGAGGCTGAATAAAATAAAGGCTTTGGGGCATCTAAAATAATGAAGATTATATATATATATGTTTTATTTTTATAAGAAATACAGGTATCCTCTGCTTTCTAACTTTATTCTTATGAAAGTTCTGCACTAGTACCTGTTTTCAGTAAATGAAAGAAATCCAAAAAGGATTTTCATTTTTATGAAAAAAGGTGAAAAGTGAAAATTGCGTTCAGCATCTGTTCTGCAGGGAGCTGCTATAGAGGCAGGGTGCGTCCCAGCAGCAAGAGTGGCACCGCCGAGCTCCTTCCCCAGGAACTACACTCAGCATCTCAGCATCAGGCCTCCATAGCTTTGAACTGTGTCTGTGAACATCTGGGCTTCATCTCGATTTATTTTGTGCATCCGTTAGCAAGATGTGTCCTAAGCAATTCGCTGCTTCACTTTAAGCTGTTTCGGCTTACGAAAGGTTTCATAGGAACGCTCTACTTTTCGATAGCAGGGGAAGCCAGTAATGTCTGTCTTTGATAAAACAGTGTATCGCTGCATAAAATGGGGCATACCTTTAACCACTCAAAATAAATATTTCATTGGAGAAGCTTATTGTTGGTTAATGTTAGTGTTATTTCTTCACCTGCGTCACCTCCCTATTCACCATTCTTCATAAGTTTAGCAAACTATACATGTATGCTTAGATTTCAATTTTAAAGACCAGAATTACAGCATCCATTTCTACTGAATGATGTTATTTCTAGGTGCTGGCAGAGAGCCATTACTAATACTACTTGGCTGTGGTGAGGCTAAAATGAATTCTATTAAAAGAAAAAATCCTAAATAACAGATATGTTCACAAGTTGCACTCCATTTAGCATGCAATCTGCTTTAAAATATGTGATTCTTTTAATCCAGAATTAATATGAAATTATTGCATTTCAGCACAGTATTATGTATTTTAATAAGAAGCTAAGTTTTTGTTGTGTTGTGTGTGTTTTAAGTTTTTTTTTTTCCAAATGTCATATTGTAATTTTCGAAAAAGGCAATTATTTTGAGATTTGGTAGCCTTCTTCTGAAAAAGAAACGAGAAGCCATTGATTCAAAAGCAAACGACTGTTTCCTCACATTTAATCCCACTAGAATTAATGGTCATGTTTCAAAGTCACTTCCTGCCATCCAGACACCTCACTTGCCATTAAATTAAGAAGAGGTGTAGCGACACCCACATAATCTACTACAGTGAAACCCTAATATTTTTAAGATCTAGAAATTCAGAATTGTCAAGTACAGAGTACCTAGGTAAATTCAGTTGGAGCCAGCTACCATGTGAAGTCTCGTTTATGCATGTAGTTGTAAAAACACAACTTTAACTTGAAGTAATTTTTAAAAAATCTATTAAATGACAATATCCCTTCATGAAAATAATATGTATGTATGAAGGTGTAGGTTGAAGCCTCATGGGAGGGTGAGGGATGAGACCAGGGCAAAGCAAGAGAGACTCCTCAGGCATGAACTTTAAGGAGGCATATTCCCTCTCAGGACCCTGCAAAGGCTATGTCTGTAGGCATCTTTCTTAATTCACTGTATTCTTGGCTTTGCTTGACAACTTGTGTAGTAATTTTTTTAATGAGCAAGTATTTTGCTCATTTTATAGATAAGTTGTATAGATGTTTTCAGCCCAAGTTCTCACTCCATCCAAATCACATTTTCCAATATGCATATATATTCACGCATGAAGTGTTTGCAGGTATGGAGGATCTGAAGAGGCAATGGCACCAAGAATTGTTTCTTTAACAATTTAACAATAGAAAAAATAAAACAAGCTTTCGAACTGTTTAGTAGAAACCAGACCTTGTCATCTGTGATACCATTTTGACTTTGGAGTTCAGGATGCATGTCTCCCCTCTCACCACAAACAAATCACAGTCTACAGGGCTCTGCTGCCCGGCAACACTGATGTATTACCTGGCCTTCACACGGAAGACATCAGAACTCCTTTTGGAGTTTCTGAGTTGAAGAGATATCCACCCTATAGAAAATTGGTTGCTATGAAGGAAAAACTCAGTCTGAACGAAAATGCTTTGCAGACCATGAAGGAAAGTGGCAGAGCTGTAAACACAATGTAAACCTTGTAAACAGTGGTTTCAGACATTATATCCAACCACTGTGGCAGATGAGTCATATTTTTTTCGTTAGTGTCAGACACAAGCATTATGAAAAAAATCACTGGCAGCTTTATTGAACGCTAATGATACATTTTATGAAATATAAGATGAAAGGGGATGTCAGGGAGACTTTAAAATGATACTTTCATTCAGATTACTTCAAGTTAAAAGAAAAACCCTTCTAAATGAGGTTTACCTCTCTATTAGAAAGGTTAAGTTAGGAATGTTTACATGAAAAACCTAATTTCCATGAATAGATATTAACATTAGAATGAGATGTTGTTCCATTTGATAATATAGATGAGTGGGAGTTATAAGGGCACACAAGGTCAAATTTAAACATTGAAATGAATGTTATGTCTTAGAAAATTAAAAGATATAAAACCTTAAGTCCAGAGCTCCTGAAATCCCAGCCTTGGAATGACAAAAACTATCCTATATTTAATTTTGATTGGATGATATAGTAGGCATAAAGAAGGCAAGATCCATATGCATGAATATAGACATTCATATAAATATAAATATATAAATACAAATATATACTTAAATGTATGTATGTGTGTGCATGTTGTGTGTGTATGTGGGTACAGACACACATACATGTAACACACTCAGACCACAGTCAGTCCTATGAAGGCAGTATTCTCTAAAGAAAGCTACTTATTTTGTTTCCCTGTCTTTGGACCCAGTACCTTTACTGAAATCAACAGGTAGAATCCTTTCAGTCCTTCTGTATCAGTAACAATACAAGAGTATCTTTAAATTTTCCTAGAAGGGTTCTTTAATTTAGAGCTTTAGGAAACAATAAAAGACCTAATGGAGAACGATTGAACCAACATAGTGAAACCTTATATTCAGTTTTACTCATCAGTTAACTTATGCCCTGACACTGAATTACCTCGGGGAAGTTACTTAACATCTCTCAACTTCAGTTTTCTCCTGAGGATCGTAATAGGAAAGAATACCTTACTCTTATATTGTGGATGAAGTGAAATAATGCACATAAAGTGTACCTAGCTTTCTAAAAGGCTAGTTATTTTTTTTCATCATACATATCATGGAAAATATACTTTCTCCTCACTGAGAACTGGTGAAAGCCATTAGCTGTGCATGATGCTAAGCATCTGATCTACGGTTCTCTTCTGATCTCTGGGTTCTGCGTACCATCTTTGGAGTCCCCCACAATGTTCTTATCCTGCCCCTAGTGGGGGTCGGATGCCTCCCAGGACTGGGGCTGAGAAATCTCAGGTGTTATCTGCAATATCTCAAAAGTTCCCATTCAATATCCAAGTCTTTGTCTCCAGCGGTAAATGATCTTCCAACTGTCCTCCAAAGTGCCCCTCTGAATGCCTGCCAAGGATTACTCATGTCCCTGAAAATGGTTTCTCTCTCATGCATCCTGCAGCTTCCTGGTCCTCTCTGATGGCTGCTAGTCTGACACCTCTGTGCCTGCTGCCAGATCTGCGTCCTGTGCCCTGCTCTGCTGCGGGCATGGGGGGGAACCTGATTCCATGACATTTCTGGTAGGAAGAGTCACCTCTGAGTTTGGTCACTGCTGAAAAGAATCCCCCATTGTGTGGCATGCAAACCATGATGCCATCTATTTGGCTCCATTGAACATCGACCTGCTTGGCGACAGCAGCCAAGAGAGCTCACTTTTTAAAATGTCATTCCCGATTGGTGTGTTCTGCAAAATACTTGAGACAGAAGAAATCACACTGATTTTATAGAAAGACACTCTGGGAGCAGGTGTTAGGATTAAGGATTACAGTGGCATCTCCCATCCCATTACCAGCAAACACTTACATAGTGCTTTTTGTGTGCCAGATACTGTTCTAAGCACTTTATGTATATGAATTAACTTAATCCTCAACAACATGGCTGTGAGATAGAAACTAGTATTATCACCATTTTGCAGGTGAGCAATTTTAGGCATGGGGGTTAAATCGGTTGCCCATGGACACAGCTATTTGGTGGATGAGCAGGGACTCTAGTCAGAGGCGGCACTCCACTCCCTGTAAATGGTACATCTGAAATAAGATTGCATGTGATCATTATAAATAATGCTTAATATTGGCCATTCTCAAGAGAAGAAAATGGAGCTGGATTTATCAGACTCCCTGATTTCAGACTATACTACAAAGCTACAGTAATCAAGACAATATGGTACTGGCACAAAAACAGAAATATAGATCAATGGAACAGGATAGAAAGCCCAGAGATAAACCCACACACATATGGTCAACTAATCTATGACAGAGGAGGCAAGGGTTTACACTGGAGAAAAGACAGTTTCTTCAATAAGTGGTGCTGGGAGAACTGGACAGCTACATGTAAAAGAATGAAATTAGAACACTCCCTAATACCATACACAAAAATAAACTCAAAATGGATTAGAGACCTAAATGTAAGACTGGACACTATAAAATGCTTAGAGGAAAACATAGGAAGAACACTCTTTGACATAAATCACAGCAAGATCTTTTTTTTTTTTTTTTTTTTGCGGTACACAGGCCTCTCACCATTGTGGCCTCTCCCGTTGTGGAGCACAAGCTCTGGACACGCAGGCTCAGCGGCCATGGCTTACGGGCCCAGCCGCTCCGCAGCATGTGGGATCCACCCGCACTGGTGCACAAACTCGTGTCCCCTGCATCGGCAGGCGGACTCTCAACCACTGCGCCACCAGGGAAGCCCAGCAAGATCTTTTTTGATCCACCTCCTAGAGTAATGAAAATAAAAACAAAAATAAACAAATGGGACCTAATGAAACTTAAAAGCTTTTGCAAAGCAAAGGAAACTACAAACAAGATGAAAAGACAACCCTCAGAATGGGAAAAAAATATTTGCAAATGAATCAACAGACGAAGGATTAATCTCCAAAATATATAAACAGCTCATGCAGCTCAATATTAAAACAACTAACTCAAAAAATTGGCAGAAGACCTAAATAGACATTTCTCCAAAGAAGACATACAGATGGCCAAGAAGCACATGAAAAGCTGCTCAACATCACTAATTATTAGAGAAATGCAAATCAAAACTACAATGATGTATCACCTCACACCAGTTAGAATGGGCATCATCAGAAAATCTACAAACAACAAATGCTGGAGAGGGTGTGGAGAAAAGGGAACCCTCATGCACTGTTGGTGGGAATGTAAATTGATACAGCCACTGTGGAGAACAGTATGGAAGTTCCTTAAAAAACTAAAAATAGAATTACCATATGATCCAGCAATCCCACTACTGGGCATATACCCAGAGAAAACCATAATTCAAAAAGACACATGCACCCCAATGTTCATTGCAGCACTATTTACAATAGCCAGGTCATGGAAGCAACCTAAATGCCCATCGACAGACAAATGGATAATGAAGTTGTGGTACATATATACAATGGAATATTACTCAGCCATAAAAAGGAATGAAATTGGTTCATTTGCAGAGACGTGGATGGATCTAGAGACTGTCATACAGAGTGAAGTAAGTCAAAAAGAGAAAAACAAATATCATATATTAACACATATATGTGGAACCTGGAAAAATGGTGAAAACCAGATGAACTGGTTTTCAGGGCAGAAATAGAGACACAGATGTAGAGAACAAACGTACGGACACCAAGGGGGGAAAGTGGCAGGTGGGGTGGTGGTGGTGTGATGAATTGGGAGATTGGGATTGACATATATACACTAATATGCATAAAATAGATAACTAATAAGAACATGCTGTATAAAAAATAAAATTAAATTTAAAAATTAAAAAAAATAATATATTAGTTTTTAAAGCCCGTAAAAAAAATATATATTGGCCATTCTCTAACTTCGAAATTTTAATCATGACATATATGCAGTTATATCCACAAGAAGAGAAAAACTGTTTAAAAATTACAAAAGAAACATTTTGACCACTTAACATTAGAAATAACCAACTGGAAATAAAGTCACTTGTCTTTTAGCAGCTTCCCTAAAACAAAAGTAAATAGAAGAGGCAAAAGATTACAAAACCAGACCTGTGGTACATTATATGCTTTCCCTTTGCAGAAGTAGAAAATGCAGGTTAAATAACTATTTCATGAAACGTTCTTAGGAGAATTATGAGGACCTTTAGAAATAGCTGTAACACAAGTCAGCTCTGAATGTCTTGATTAATACTGCCATCTAATGCCCAATGGAGAAATCCAAATTTTGTTTAGACTCTAAATACGACCTAGTGCTGTCCTCCAAAATTACTAACAGAAACGGCAGTACATATTGTATGACCGACTAGCACCCTTTAACTGCAGCAATTGTCTTGGGATAAATTTTAGAAAGCTCAGCTTCTAACATGGCAGTCCCAGGCACCTTTGGTGTAGGTATGGTGACTCATTATAAAACTGATTTCGTTATAACTGACAATGTACAAGGCAAAATATCACTCATTGGTGATAACCTGTTGATATAATCAGTATTTATTCTGGTTTCTATTTAAATCTCTTTAGATTTTTCCGATTTTTCCTCTATTTCTTCTTCTTGAAAAGTGTATTGATAAAACCTTTCTCCCCTTGGATAAAACATTTCTTTAGAAATATACCATAAATAAATTTGAAATATTCTATATATTATTGCATTTTTATCATCTAAGGCTTAGCTAATGATATGATATTTTCCTAATGAGACTTTCAAATATTAACGAACTCATTCCTATCAACGTGGTTAAGAAATTCTTAGATAACTATGGCTATAATAGCCACATATATTTCACACCTAGAAGAATTCAATTCATGGGTTAAAGCTCATTTGAACTTCCAACTTCCTGAAACTAAGAATGCTTCGGTTAGTGTACTAAACCACAAGTAGACCATCAGCTGGTTAACAGTTTCACAAGGACCTTTCTCACACTGTGAGCAGGCCTGAAACAGGGCTCCACTCAGAGCCCAAGGGCATATGGAAGGACAATTTCAGCAGTGCACTGGGCAGAATCTCAGGACCAGAACAGAGGGTGCCTAGGTGGGCAGTGAGCGCACCACGATTTATCCACTTAACATCCTCCCTTCCCTTTTGCCTTCAGCTCTGACTTCCTTGCTAGCCTGTTAAGACTGACAAGAAAAGCATGATCACTGTTTCCAAAGGGCAGAAAAATCATCCAGGGATAGATCTGTCTCTGAATGTAAACTAATTCCATCCTACCGCATTTATGCAAGTATCTGGGGAAAAGAGGAATAAACGGTACCTAGGCAATTTCAAACCAGTTTTTTAAGAAAGAGTTGATTTACTGTTAAAAGTGATTCTGAAAGCTGATAAAGTATTGTCAAATCTGTAACTAAGTAGCTATTTTCAGAATACCAAGTAGCTTAAGTCCATTCAACCTCTACCATTCGAATCAGTTTGTGGTTGGCACAGCTGAGATCACTTGCTGGGGTACTTGGAACTGAGTGCAGAGGAAAGGAAATAGTTTGACCTGACATTAATTAATATAATGTTGTTAGCAGCAATTTAGCTTGCTAGATCCAAGACCAAAATTCTTTGAGGTTTAACCTTCTGGTATGAAGTACTTCTAAGCAATTTTCAGCAACTCCACGTGGAATTCTTAAAATGCAGAACTAACATTATTAGAATAATGGCTATGAACCAAGAATGGGAAAGAGGCAGACATTCATCTTGACAGAGATAAATAACAGGCAAAGTAAATTATTAGCTAGATACTTGTTATACCTGAACTAACCCATCTCACTTATATTTATACACAAAGCATCATGTAAAAGGAAAAACAACTACACTGGAATCTACTTAAATGAGCATAATAGTAGTTACTAGGGAAAAATGATGTTGATTGTATCATTAAATTTATTTATTTATTTTAATTAATTTATTTATTTTTGGCTGCGTTGGGTCTTCGTTGCTGCATGCGGGCTTTCTCTAGTTGCCGTGAGCGGGGGCTACTCTTAGTTGCGGTGCACGGGCTTACTCATTGTAGTGGCTTCTCTTGTTGCCGAGCACGGGGTCTAGGTGCACGGGCTTCAGTAGTTGTGGCTTGCGGGCTCTAGAGCACAGGCTCAGTAGTTGCAGCGCACTGGCTTTGTTGCTCCGCGGCATGTGTGATCTTCCCGAACCAGGGCTCGAACCCGTATCCCCTGCCTTGGCAGGTGGATTCTTAACCACTGTGCCACCAGGGAAGCCCTGTATCATTAAATTTAAAGCATTCACTTTAGGCACTGAACACAGCCCTCCAGTGGGCCTTTTATCACAGGCTTAATGTGAAGAGTACAAAAAAAACTTGCAAGCTAATGTTTTTAGCATCTCCAGCTCTCCTCACTTTGTGTTTGGGATACCGACAATACACACGCAGGAGAAAAAAATCAGCATCGCAGTCCTCAAAACAACTTCAAAAATAATGTGGAAATATAAGAAAGAATAAAGGGGGAAAAACCCACTTGTACTGATTTTCTGCCTGATGTTCAGGTTAGTGAATTTCATTGGCCATCAGGGACTATGTAGGCCCAGTCTCTCTCTAGATTCCATGAAAGACAGAAACCAAAGTATAAGTCACTGAAGAAGGTCTGCTCCCTTGAATCACTTACCACAAACTGAAATGAACATTAAAGTTTTATGTAATTATTGTCCATGTTTTGAGAAAATTTTCTTGCCTTGAATTTTCGCCCTAAAAAAACAGAAATATCCATCTAATAATTAAAGTCGGCCATTCTGTGTAGCGGTCCATAAACTTTATAGTTCTTGTTGTTACATATCCATTGGAGAATCTGATGCTCTCCCCAGAGGAATCCACATACTTGTACATCACTCCACTGGATTGCTCGTGGAGATAGGTATCACTATTTCCACTCTTCAGTGATGGAACTGAGTATATTTATGTGACTTGACCAAAGTCACAGAACTGGTAAGTGATGTGGTTGGGACAGGATTCTTACATAGTTGAAGGTACAGGAAGTGGATTTCAGCTGCCTAGATTCAAATCCTACCTCAATCACTAACTATTTGTGTGACTTTCTGTCCCAATTTCATCATCAATAAAGTGGAAATAATAATAGGACTTCATAGATTTTTGCAGATTAAATGAAACAACATATATACAGAACTTTCAACAGTGACAGGCATGTAGTAAATGCTCAATAAACCTATGAATTATTATGATGCCTATAAATGTTGTGTTCCAGATCCTATATTGGCAGTTTCAATCACAAAATGTTTTAAAGACAGTGTATAAGAAATATGCAGGGTATCACATACTTTTGTTTTCATATGTTTGTTCTAATGACATATCCTAGTAAGATTAATAGTAAATAGTTGGTCTACAATGAGATCCTTTAATATTTAACTTTTCATTATTATGTTTTTAGTTTGTCTACCTGGTTGAAGACTGCATTTGTGTCATGGCACTATATACAACATATAATAAATAAAGTTTTAAATTTTTATATTACAATTGATTTTAAATGGGAAAGTCTAAATTTCAGTGATTGATTAATAATTGATGATATTTTTCTTTAGTATGTAATAGAATTCATACTGAACAGTTTAAAAGTCCTGGGGAGCAATATTCAACATCCAACAAAAGTTACTTCCAACATGTAACTATATAGCAAAAGTGCCATAGCAGAGCTCAAATAGTAGTACAATATTGATCAGAAAAGCAAGATTCTGGTTTGGACTTTCCTCCTAACAAGTTGTATGATATGTGACACACATATATCATCTGTCAGGGTCTCCTCATTGGCAAAATATACGTACCTCAGGCTAACTTCTGTAGTGGATGCCATGGCGACCCCACTGTGGTAGACAGCAGCCACCCACTTCCTCAGTTCCTTCCCCAGAGGTGGAGTCTATTTCCCCGGTTCCTTGAATCCAAATTGGCCTCATGACTTCCTTTGATGAGCAGAAATAGGCAGGAGGATCTTTGTGCAGGTTCCAAGGTTGGGCCTCAAGAGACATTGCAGCTTCCACTTTTGCACTGAGAATGCTTCTTCCACCATTCAAGCCAGCTTGAAGCTGTCCTGATAGATCAGGGATCAGCAAACTTCATCTGTAAAAAGCCAGATGGTAAATATCTTAGGCTTTGGGGATCATACAGTCTCTGCCACAGCTCCTCAACACCATCATTTTAATAAAGCAATATGTAAAGAAGCGTGGTTATACTCCGATAAAACTTTATTTACACAAACAAGCAGCAAACTGGATTTGGTCCACAGGGTGTACCTGGCAGATCCCTGTGATAGATGATGAGAAATTATATGAAGAAGAGCTGCAGCTACCCCAACTGTTTCAGCCATTCCAGCAGAGGCCCCAGAGATGTGAGCAAGACCCAGCTGAGGACAGCTGAAACCTCCCAAGACCTGAAGAATTGTCCAGCTGAGTCCCCACCAAATGGCCAACCTAAAGAAATGTGAAATGTAATAATTCACTGTAGTTTTAAGCCACTAAGTGGTTTGCTACACCATAAAAGCTATATGATACATACATTTTAATCTTCTGTCCCAGTCTTGGGCGTCCATTCTTCAGCTTCTTTGAGGTTACTGAGGGCTCAGACCTGCCCCCTGCGCTGGAGAACTTCCTTGCCTGGGTGATTACACTCTCCCCAGAGGGTGGTGCACAAAAATATGACTGACAGGCAAGTACAAGCCAAGCCCCTGACTCAGAGTGAGACAGACTCAGTGAAGCAATTCTGCTCCACAAAGCTCCCTCTGGGAATAGACTGAAGCTAGTTTCCATCTGAAATTTTTGCTTAGCTTTCTTCTCTGCCGTCTCCTGCTTCCCTCACTCGCTTTCTCCAGCAAGTACTCCCATGATAAACCACTTGTTCAAAAGTTGCCATCTCAAGTTCTGCTTTCAGGAAATCTAAGATAACTTCCAAGAATTGTTTCATTGTCAATCATAATCAGGACACAGTTTGAGATAAAAGACTGAAATGCAAATGCATAGGGCAATGTAATAAGCCAACAAGACTAAATTGAATCCACCTTAAATATAGCAAGGGACTTCCCTGGCGGTCCAGTGGTTGGAAGGGCAACACTTTGCCTTCCAATGCCGGGGGTGCAGGTTCGATCCCTGGTCAGGGAGATAAGATCCCACATGCCTCGTGGCCAAAACACCAAAATATAAAACAGAAGCAATATTGTACCAAATTCAATAAAGACTTAAAAAAAAATGGTCCACATCAAAAAAAATCTTAAAAAAAAAAAGAAATGGCAAGAAGAAAGTGATCTGCTACGCCTTAAATGTCTTGTCTGGTCTAGAAGTGCTAGCAGGGGAAGGGAAACTGAAAGTAGAGTGTTTTTGAAATAAAATTAATTTTCTGGTAATTTTTCTCCACTTCGTATCATTTTCTTAAAATTAGTGAAGTTTTGACACAGATTTTTGTATTGTCCCCCCAAAACCTGTCTCATTAGACCTTGCACCAGCATCGTGTTTCTACATTAACAGTGGTTCCAAATCCTGTCTTTCTGATTCCTTTCCCTTTCACTCATGGAGAGAAAAAACACACTGATCCACCACCTCATGGGAAAATTGAGACTATTAATGAATTTCTGCACATAAATTACACTGAGATCACCAAATGAAGGGTAATTTATAAATACAATATACCTATCATCATTATTATGCAAACAGCATTCTGAGCATTTTGAGTAAAAAAAAAAAAAAAGAAGAAAGAAATATTGGCATCCACAGGTTCTTTGCAAACTGTGAATTGGGTAGCAGGCAAAAGGGGAGGTCTGAAGGAAATCCGAAGAACAAGTAATGACAGCACCAGGGTTTCCCTTTCAAGAGAAAAGAAATAAGGAATTGTCAGAGAGGAAACGTTAATAACTAGCAGAGTGAAGTATGTGGAATGAATCCCTAAGAGATGTGAGATAGAAACAGAAAGACCAAATCTAAAGGCTAGAAAGAGAAAATATAAGAACAAGAAAATGCATTTATTGGAACGGATGAAGATGATTCTTCCTTGTTGTCTTCTGGAGATTGAAACCCTCAGAAAAAGAATGTAGTGAAAAATAAAATCAGAGATGCTCTGAAAAACGTATATTGGAATTTATATATTCTTAGATATTGTGTAGTTAAAAAATTAAAATCTAAGGTAATATTTTAATTTTAAAATGCCACCATTTCAATTGCTTGATTTCTTAGTCATTACTATTCAAACAAAACCATTCTGTTGCACTTGATTTCTTAAAGGAAAAAAGAAAGAAAAGAGAGCATCCCCAAATACAGACTTCCTTTTGAAACCCTGAGCACTTCATCCAATTTTCTATATTTCAGTTTCGTCGTCTCTAAATAAGAAAATCAGGCGATGTTATACATTCTGTAATTCTTTGGATAAAACTGCGCTTTTATTACATGAATGCTAACTGGAGGAAACATTCTAAATGGCATTTTAAAGTCAGATTGCTGTTTGTAACCTTAGAATACAACTTAGGAAAGCAATACTTTCTGCGTTGCCTGAAATCATAAACTAAAAGGACTCAAAAAAGCTAATTTGGTACAGCTGGAAAGAGATCTAAGGATGCATGTTAATCTAATGACAGTTTAGGATAGGAAATTATAGCTTAAATAATTTATATGAGTTTAGATATTCATCAAGGTTTTACAGCATTTCAAAGTGAGTTATTTTAAGATCAGGAACTAAAAATAGTGGCATTTTCCTTCACAGAAACCAAAGATAAGTAAATGGCAAAGCATAATTAATATATACATTATTTTAGCATTTATGCAAACCAGAAGTTACAGAAAATAATAAAGCATTTTGAGTTAAATGTGTGTGAATATTTACAGGGAATGAAAAAAGAATCAACTAGGTCCCCTTTAAAATTAGGAGTACTCGTGAAGCGTTTTCATAGACAGGCCTGACTTTGCCATAATAAAGAAGACAGAGGTAGAAAAGAGAGTGAGGATAAAAATGCAAAAAAGAAGAGCTAATTAGGAAGCAGTGGTCCAGACATGGAAGATGGAAGCAGTGAGAATCCTGTACTCACGTTGAGGGGGGATCACCCTGGAAATAAATGCAGAGAAACAATGGTTCTGCAGAGATAGGAGGGAAGGGGGAAAAGGAAGACAAATATAATTAGCTACTAGTTGTCAAGACATTCACTTTTTCATAGGTTCCAATTGCGGTCTTCTTCTCTGGTTCTAAACCACTCCTTCTTGGTCACCAGTATGTGGAAGTGCTTCAAGACCTCTTGCATTCAACTCCCCTCCCTGTGCTCCAAGCCCTATTTCCATTTTGATAACTACTCTCTGGACACTGGTGCTTTGTGGACCTGACTGGGGTCCATGATTGATTTCTGACTTGAATTCCCCAAATCACCATGGCTGTTCCCATCTGAAATTTCCTCTATTTTTCACTCTCCTAAAACTACCCACTTCCATTCCCAAGGTTGGGACTATTTAGTCATTAAAAAATGTTCAAATGGCCTAATCATTTGGCTACTTGATATATGTTACAGTCTAGATTGTTGTGATATAAAACACATGTGAATTGTCCCCTAAGTCTTCAGAGTTAAGTATTTGCATTTAGATTGCTTATTACTTAGGCATCAATATATTATATTATATATAATTAATTCTACATAATTATGTATTATTATATTGGATGCATATAGGTGTAATTATATTAACAGATTTAAAATAAATGCACACACTATTAATATCAAAACTAAGTATTTAAAAAATTTCTTTAGTGCATGGTTAAGTATCTTACTCATAGCTACTTAATAAATTTCTACTAAATGGAAGATAACATTCTCCATTTCCTCTGATTATATTGTTGCCAAATATTAACCTTTGTCATTTTAATAAAAAGATGATGACCATTTTTTTAATTAATAAAATGAACCAGTATAATTTAGGAGTCTTTGTTGAAACAGGTATAAAAGATTTGGAAGGAAATAAACAGTAAAATATTATTTTGCTTATATGAAGATTTTATTTCTTATTTGCAGTCCTCTGGACCAATTTAGTTGTAACTGATCTTCTTATAAAATTGAAGTTTCTGTAGCATCTATATTTTTCCTTAGGGCATCTAGGAATCATTTTAAAATGGAATAATTTGGAATGGAGCTTAACTAATAAATAAGTTGCACTATTATTCATAAGTTTGTGTTTAAATATTAGTGGACACTTTTTGTGAATTAAAAGAACATGATTTAGTTAGTTGCTGTTATCTTTCTAATTTTACTGGCAATTTAAATAAGAAAATGAAACACTGATTGAAAAACAAAGGTCATTTAATTTCCTTTGCACTGTTCAGTAATCTTCATTTAATACTTTAATGAGAACATTCATGCCAAAGTTTATATACATTTTTTCCACTTTAATCTCTTTACCTTATTAAATCGACTCATTACTGGTATTAAATATAAAAATAAACTGCAGATGACCTACAAATCACTTCTTTAAAAATAATATGTAATTACAACTTGAAATGTTATAAATGCAGAAGAAATCTGTTTGAATCCTTGATTTTTGTGGCAAATAGTAACATCTCTATGCTATTTTTATGAAGAAAAAATGTGATTCCTATACATATGAATCAACAGTACAAGTAATATATATGTGGAATACAATAAATGTAATAATATATAACTATAACCCTTATTTTTGTTCAACAACGATTTTTCACTTATTTAATTACATTATATTGAGTGCCTATAACACACCAGGCACTGTGCTGGGGAAAATTATTTGACATCTAAGATAACTAAAGATCTGACATGACTAAGTCTATTTTTACATGAACTTCATTGTCTTTGAACTCCTTCTAATAAAGGCAATTAATCTTCACATTTTGTATATGAATGGTGTAGTAGACCCAGTGTGGGTTTTGGCACCAGACTGACTTGCTTTCAAGTAATAGTTATGTCACTTACTGGATAGGTGATTTATGTAAGTTACTTAGACTTTCCAGGCCTCAGTTTTCTGATCTGTGAAGTAGGAACGATAACATAGTTGGGTTTTTTAGGGTTGTTGCATGATGATTAGACACACACACACACACACACACACACACACTGTTTAGTATGATACCTAACACATCATAAATACTCCTCAAAAGGTAGTCTTTAATAAATCTAATGCTGTGATTCAGGAAAGATCACGTACAGTGTCACTGTATTAGTTTCCTATTGCCGTAGTAACAAATTACCACAAATTTAGCAGCTTAAACAATACAAATTTATGACCTTACAGTTCATAGATCATAAATCCAATACAAGTCTCACCAGGCTAAAATCAAAGGCACTGCCTTCCTTCCTGGAGGCTCCAGGAAAGAAGCTGTTTGCTTGCCGTTTTCAGCCTCTTGAGGCACCTGCATTCCTTGGCTTGTGACCCCTTTAAAAAAGACAGTGACAGCGGATTGAGTCCTTCCTCATCCATCTCTCTGTCCACAGACAGAAAAGGTTCTTTGCTTTTAAGGTTCACGTGATTAGATTGTACCCACATAGGTAATCCAAAACAGTCTCCCCTATCTTAAGGTCTGTAACCTTAATCACATCTGCAAAGTCCCTTTTGCCATGTAAGGTAACATCTTCACAGGTTCTGGGGGTTGAAGCCTGGACATCTTTACGAACTATTATTCTGCCTACTGCAGGCACACCGGGACCAACTGGGAGGTGCCTTATTGAGGCACAAATGGCAAGAACTCAGATGTAACTGCTGCTTGTCCTGGACATCCTTGGCAACATGTAAACTGATCCTAAAGACTCTTTCAATTCTTCCTCTACCTACACGAAAGCACGCTTAGAATAAATTCTATCGTTAAAAGCAATCATAACACTCTTTGACTACGTATAAGAGAGCAGTGTGCAAATGGAATTGGAACTAAAACTAAGTCCATTTATGCTGAAATCCTCAGGCTCTCTGGAACTATCTTCCTATTGGAATCATCATATCCCATGGATAAAACTACCTGGAGATTTACTGTTTAACCACTTTGTGCTGTCTGGGAATATCATACTGTATGTTCTAACTCATTCACTATCAGATGTAAGTGATTAATAATCCCTTAAAAACAAAACAAAACAAAACAAAAAAGATGCAGGATGGCATGACTGGTTTGGGCAGCTTCATCTGGATAAAGTAAATGGATGATTCTAAGTGTATCTACCTAAGCAGTGTGGCCATGACACTAGCTCACGTTTTCTGTCTTATGAACAAAGATGTAATCAACTGTTCAAGGAAATCATTTGGCCACTATAATTAATTCCCTTCATCTTATAAAGGAAATATATATTTGCCATTTTAGTAAGCATTGAAGTAGAGTGGAAAATCTATTTGATTTAGTCTTAATGAATTTAATGCAACTTCATTAAAAGTTTACAAATAGTTTTGGTATATCTACAAAGTTTCAGACACTAAGTTAGGCACCAGAGCCTCAATAGATGAAATCAGTATATTCTCTCAAAGAGGCTACACTGCATTGAAGGTTGAAAACTTGGAGACTCCACCATCCTAGCCCCTTAGGTAAGCCACAAGGAACCGAATTCCAAAGAGATTTAAATGCAACCGGTTCCGCCTTCATATCCACTAAAGTAGAATTCATTAGCAAGATTGGATTTTTGAGATCAGAGAGGTGAGGGCGTTCAGTAGAACGCTGACTCCAATTATCCTGGTAATCCAATGGAGAAAGGGTACGAAAGACACCAAGCACATTGGTATTAGAGAAGCAATAATAGAAACAGCTAGGGCTCCCTCATCAAACACTCTGGGTTTTCAAACCATCCAGCAGGTTAACCTGTGATCTTCATCTATCAGCTTGGCCTTTCTAAGCTTCAGAGACCACACTTGTAAAGCATGAAGGCAATGTGGCATAGAGGGTAAGAACCCAAAGTTCTGGCGTCAGAATCACATGGGTTAGAATCTTGGTTGTTCTATCCTCAAACTGAGCAATCTTGAGCACATCACATCTGCAGTGTTAATCCTATTACATGGGAAGAATAATACCTGCTTCAAAGGCTTGTTACAAGAAGTAAACGTAGCATACAGAGCACTCAGGTTGGTGTCTGGATGACAGCAAACATTCAATAAATGGTAATTGGTATTATTAGAAATTATAGTTCTCAAATACATTGTGAAGATTAACAATAAATGCAAACCAGTTTTTTCATAAATGGCAATATTATGCAGTTCTGAATTTTAATAATAACTCAACACTTTAGAAGTGTTTATAACCATGGACGCTGCCCTCATGCCCCAACAAGTGTATGGCTAATTTTTCCTCATTTCACAAATTAGGAATTTGACTTTGGAAAGTTCCAAATGGTTCAGGATCATATATTAAAGTGAGAATGGAGAAAGAATTCAAACTCAGTGACCCCTGGCTCTCTATTCATTGCTCTACCTGTTAAATTATATCACCCTGGCAGTTTAACAGTGGACTGGAAACATGTTCAAGGGAGAATATTTATATACACAACTCTTGGCACCATAAATATTGGTCTGAATTTATCCTGCTCCAGGCCAATCAACACCTTATGAAACTTGTGATTTAAAAGGCTTGGGTTTTTATTCATGCAATGTTAATATAATGGAAAACAATTTGGTATCTCCAGCAGGAATGATTTTACAGGCATTAGCAGGTGGCAGACTACATAAACTTTACCTTTCTTGACATTTTTAAACAACTAATAGAGTTTTAAAGCATGTCCATGTTCCTATCACTTAAATAGTGAAACTATTAGTGATAAACAAGGTTTATAAGAAATGTGAATTTGAAGCATTTTGTTTACATTCAGTTAGGTACATATAAACTTTGATAAATGCTAATGGGAGTTGCCAACATGCATTCCTTTCATAGCAATGTAAGAACATTCTGTACAATTCCAAATAACCCTTTTAACCTTGTGAAAAATGAATACGGAACTGGTGTGTATAGAGCACTAAAGCATAATAAGAGCAGAAATAAGTGAGCTTTTACTCCAGCTCATGCTCAGGCTAAAGAGTAAGAAATAATTCCAAACAAGTACATTTCATGAGGGCTTATACTTTCATGGCATTTTCCTCCTGGGCCAGTCAGAAGAGAATGCCTTTATTTCTTACTACTCATTTCTCGGTAACACTTGTCTGGCTTACTTCCTTACCTCATGTGTTTTCCTAATACCATATTGAATTAGAAATATAATTAGGAAGTATCTACTAATCTATTCCACAGTATGTAGTTAACACCAGGTACCTTTTATAGTAATAAATGAAACTGCTGTCCCTGCTCTCCAGAAACTCACAGTCCGGTGGGGAGAGAAGAAAATTAAGCAGGAGATTTCAGTACAGTGTGATAGTAGCTAAGGTATACAATGCGATAAGGGCTAAGGCATCGGTAGGGAGGGTGCTCTGGAAATACATGGAAGTACAATGTAAATAACTCCAAAGATTCTAATGCTAGGCAGAGAGCACCTACGGAGCCAGGCACAGAGTAAGACATTCTAAAAAATATAAATGCAGTTCCGGGTACCCAGGAACTTCACTGTGATTGAGAAGATGAAGCCCAAAACTCTCTCTCCTTGTCTCCAGAACCAAACTGCCTCATAGACATCTCCACTTTAACGGCCCACCCAAGTTTAGTAGCTAAAACTTACTATGTGCAATGCTGAATGCATTTTCTCCTTCTGTCTCCCATTGTGGTCCTCACCTCCTGCATTCTCTCCCTCAGCAACTGGCCCTGACCCACCCAATCCCTAAATTGAATCAGGGGAGCCATATGCTTAGGGCCCCTTCCCAGATCTTCTCTCACTCCAAAAGCACAGAACAACGTTTGGTGAGGTCAGTGGTAGGGGGGTGGGACTAGTTCATGAAGGCTTTAAGTGACAGGCTGAAAATGATGGGCGTTATCCTGTAGATGATCATGAGTCATTAAATCATGGCCAGCATTGCCTTGTCATATAAGTAAATGAAAGAATATAATGTACTTAGTGAATTACCATTAGTGATAAATATGCACTGATTGATTTTAACATCTGCCTACGAAACATTGCTAGGGAGCACACTTTTTAAATCATAAAGTACATTCTAAAGCCAAACATTAACAAGAAGACCATTATTTAAATAAACAAATATATATTGATACATGTGTGTATACATATACAAATTTATAGCATATTCTAAAGCCAAATGTAAAAGGAGGTAAAATTTTTAAAAATAAGTATATCAGATAATACACATCAAATATTGTTGTCTCTTGAAAATGGTCATCTCAGTGCACCATATAGACAAGTTTTTAAGAGCAAGGACTCTTGTATCCAATAGACCTTCACTGTCATCCTGCCTGTGCCATTTGCCGACTATGTGACCTTAGAAAATTTAACCTCTTCGAGTCTCAATTTCCTCTCCTATGAAATGCATATAAACCCAACCTTTCATTACTTTGTGACGGTTAACCAAAGCAACATAACTGAAGCAGTGAGTATGTAGTAAGAACTCAATAAATGGTAAATACAACTAACTTACTTCAAGAGAAAAGCCAAGGAGGAACATGGAATTTTGCCTAAGAAGAGGTAATTTTAAAACTTCATTTGGCTTTTCAAGTACTTAATTAAGGGAACAGACATTAATAACTATATGACATGTTCTGACAAGATGGTGGAATAGGATATACTAAAAATTATCCAGGCACAAACATCTAGATATGCTAGATAAAATTCACCTAAATGCATATTTGAAAGTCTAGGAAAGGGAAATATGCAGGAACTGGAAACAAAGGAGAATTGACAACGAATGCAGTAAATGAATATACCAACAGGCATCTCTCCTTGCCTGCGAGTGGTTGATATGGACAGTCTTTGTAAACATACAACTTGGGTTTAAATATCCATGAGTGGCAAGAAACAAGGTCTTGGGCCCATGCAAAGTAGGAAATTAGAGCTAAAACCCCTGCATAAATCTGGGACCTCAAAATGTTTCATTCTCAGTGAGAAGTAGACTAGAAAAAAAAATGTACTCACAAACTCCACAAGATAACAAGGAAACTCAGTCTCTGCCATGGGTTTTGGTGGAGAAAAAATTTAAAAAGACAATAAATCTCCTTTGAAAACAAACCATGGGCCAGCACCTTGGATGGGTTTGGGTTTCAAAATTCTCCTACCAGGTTATCTAGGAACTCCCAAACCAAGAAATTAACAGCAACAACAACAAAAGTGATCCTGGGCATCTGATTACTTCTTGGGTGTCTGGTAGAAGCAAAAACAAAACTGTATTGGAGGGCTAAAGCTTCCATCCAAGTTCACTATATTCTTACAGGTACTCTAAACATGCAATGCTAAAGATAGGTTTAAAATTATATATAATTATATATATATATTGCACCATCGGCAATGATTAGCCGAGACAACCACCAAAAAGCTTAGAACCCCGCAAATTTTACATAAAAAAGAATCTGATAAACCCTTGAGAAATAAACGTTTTAAGTATTATTAAAAGAGGAATCAAACCTTAAGAAAAGAACGTGACACAATGGAAAAAGATAAGGTATATCTGAAAAAGAATAATTAAAACTTCTAAAATTGAAAAATATAATCACAGAAATTGCATTTTAACAGGTAGATTACACAGCAAATAAAACACAGTTTAAGACACAATTATTGAACTGAAGGATAAGGCAGACCTTAGGAAATTACCTAGAATGTACCACAGAGAGATAAAGAATTAGAAAAGTAAAAGAGAATTTAAGAGCCAAAGAAGACAAAATGAGAAGTTCCAACATATAGCTAATGGAAGTTCTAGATGGTGATAACAAAAGAACACAGGAGAAGTATTACACAAAAAGATAATGGTTGACATTGTTCCTGAAGTGATAAAATATTCCGATTGTAATTTATGACTCAAAGAACAAAAGATCCATTCAAGACTAAGAGATGGATAGACAGATGATGAGGATGAAAGATAATAGCGAATAGGGCTTCCCTGGTGGCGCAGTGATTGAGAGTCCATCTGCCGATGCAAGGGACACGGGTTCGTGCCTCGGTCCGGGAAGATCCCACATGCTGCGGAGCAGCTGGACCCGTGAGCCATGGCCGCTGAGCCTGCGCATCTGGAGCCTGTGCTCCACAACGGGAGAGGCCACAGCAGTGAGAGACCCGCGTACCCGTAAAAATAAAAAAAAAAGAGAATAGTGAATCTATACAGTAACCATCATAGACAAGACATTTAAAGCAACCAGAAAAAAAGATTATTTACATGGGTTCAATAATTAGGCTGACAGCAATTTCTAAATAATAAAAGACAGAGGATGTTATCTTCAAAAGCTTGGAGATGGTAAACTATTAGCCTAGATTCCTATGCTTCCGATAAGGCAAATAGCTGTCTATTATTGAAAAAATGAGCTACATACTACAGCCCTCTGCGGGAATTTTCAAAGCAGGGTATAACCTTAGTTGACTGTGATACTTTATGTACAGTCCTCCTAACAGCCAGAAAAGTGGAATTTAAAAACAAAACAAGATCCCTTGAAGCCCTATGATTCAGTAATTTGGGAATTTAAAATTCAAGACTTCACCTTTAAGATGCTGATTTCAAGAGTGAGTGGTATTTAAATGAAAAAAAATTATATCAATATTCTATAAAAAGCACACGTGGATTTTTATGGCAGTGATGTCAGAAAGATCATTCTGAAAAAACTGAATCACTTAAGAATGGCTAGTTCAGTTCAATTGTACATAAATGTTTCTTTTTAAAATTGGACTGAATGAGAAAAATCTTCTCAGATCATGTGTGGGGTGTTAAAGTTCCCTACTATTAATGTGTCACTGTCGATTTCCTCTTTTATGGCTGTTAGTATTTGCCTTATGTATTGAGGTGCTCCTATGTTGGGTGCATAAATATTTACAATTGTTGTATCTTCTTCTTGGATCGATCCCTTGATCATTATGTAGTGTCCTTCTTTGTCTCTTCTAACAGTCTTTATTTTAAAGTCTATTTTGCCTGATATGAGAATTGCTACTCCAGCTTTCTTTTGGTTTCCATTTGCATGAAATATCTTTTTCCATCCCCTCAATTTCAGTCTGTATGTGTCTCTAGGTCTGAAGTGGGTCTCTTGTAGACAGCAAATATATGGGTCTTGCTTTTGTATCCATTCAGCCAATCTGTGTCTTTTGGTGGCAGCATTTAGTCCATTTACATTTAAGGTAGTTAACGATATGTATGTTCCTATTCCCATTTTCTTAATTGTTTTGGGTTTGTTATTGTAGGCCTTTTCCTTCTCTTGTGTTTCTTGCCTAGAGAAGTTCCTTTAGCAGTTGTTGTAGAGCTGGTTTGGTGGTGCTGACCTCTCTCAGCTTTTGCTTGTCTGTAAAGGTTTTAATTTCTCCATCAAATCTGAATGAGATCCTTGCTGGGTAGAGTAATCTTGGTTGCAGGTTTTTCTCCTTCATCACTTTAAATATGTCCTGCCACTCCCTTCTGGCTTGCAGAGTTTCTGCTGAAAGATCAGCTGTTAACCTTATGGGAATTCCCTTGTGTGTTATTTGTTGTTTTTCCCTTGCTGCTTTTAATATGTTTTCTTTGTATTTAATTTTTGACAGTTTGATTAATATGTGTCTTGGCGTATTTCTCCTTGGATTTATCCTGTATGGGACTCTCTGTGCTTCCTGGACTTGATTAACTATTTCCTTTCCCATATTAGGGAAGTTTTCAACTATAATCTCTTCATATATTTTCTCAGTCCCTTTCTTTTTCTCTTCTTCTTCTGGAACCCCTTTAATTTGAATGTTGGCACATTTAATGTTGTCCCAGAGGTCTCTGAGACTGTCCTCAGTTCTTTTCATTCTTTTTTCTTTATTCTGCTCTGAAGTAGTTATTTCCACTATTTTATCTTCCAGGTCACTTATCCATTCTTCTGCCTCAGTTATTCTGCTATTGATCCCATCTGGAGTATTTTTCATTTCATTTATTGTGTTGTTCATCATTGTTTGTTTCATCTTTAGTTCTTCTAGGTCCTTGTTAAATGTTTCTTGCATTTTCTCTATTCTATTTCCAAGATTTTGGATCATCTTTACTATCATTATTCTGAATTCTTTTTCAGGTAGACTGCCTATTTCCTCTTCATTTGTTATGTCTGGTGGGTTTTTACCTTGCTCCTTCATCTGATGTGTGTTTTTCTGTCTTCTCATTTTGCTTACCTTACTGTGTTTGGGGTCTCCTTTTTGCAGGCTGCAGGTTCGTAGTTCCCATTGTTTTTGGTGTCTGTCCCCAGTGGCTAAGGTTGGTTCAGTGGATTGTGTAGGCTTCCTGGTGGAGGGGACTAGTGCCTGTGTTCTGGTGGATGAGGCTGGATCTTGTCTTTCTCGTGGGCAGGTCCACGTCTGGTGGTGTGTTTTGGGGTGTCTATGGACTTATTATGATTTTGGGCAGCCTCTCTGCTAATGGGTGGGGTTGTGTTCCTGTCTTGCTAGTTGTTTGGCATAGGATATCCAGCACTGTAGCTTGCTGGTTGTTGAGTGAAGCTGGGTGCTGGTGTTGAGATGGAGATCTCTAGGAGATTTTCGCCATTTGATATTATGTGGAGCTGGGAGGTCTCTTGTGGACCAGTGTCCTGAAGTTGGCTCTCCCACCTCAGAGGCACAGCACTGACTCCTGGCTGCAGCACCAAGAGCCTTTCATCCACACGGCTCAGAAGAAAAGGGAGAAAAAGTAGAAAGAAAGAATTAGTAGAAGTAGAAAGAAAGAAAGAGAGGAGGGACGGAAGGAGGAAGGAAGGAAGGATGGAGGGAAGGAAGGAAAAAAAGAAAGGAAGAAGATAAAGTAAAATAGAATAAAGTAAGATAAAATATAATAAAGTTGTTAAAATAAAAAAGTAATTATTAAGAGAAAAACAAAAAGCAAAAAAACGGACGGATAGAACCCTGGGACAAATGGTGGAAGCAAAGCTATACAGACAAAATCTCACACAGAAGCATACACATACACACTCACAAAAAGAGGAAAAGGGGAAAAAATCATAAATCTTGCTCTCAAAGTCCACCTCCTCAATTTGGGATGATTCGTTGTCTATTCATGTATTCCACAGATGCAGGGTACATCAAGTTTATTGTGGACCTTTAATCCCTGCTTCTGAGGCTGCTGGGAGAGATTTCCCTTTCTCTTCTTTGTTCTCACAGCTCCCGGGGCTCAGCTTTGGATTTGGCCCCGTCTCTAAGTGTAGGTCACTGGAGGGCGTCTGTTCTTTGCTCAGACAGGACGGGGTTAAAGGAGCGGCTGATTCTGCGGCTCTGGCTCACTCAGGCCGGTGGGGGGGGAAGGGAGGGGCACTGCGTGCGGGGCGAGCCTGCGGTGGCAGAGGCCAGTGTGACGTTGCACCAGCCTGAGGCGCGCCGTGCGTTCTCCCAGGGGAGTTGTCCCTGGATCATGGGACCCTGGCAGTGGCGGGCTGCACAGGCTCCCCGGAAAGGAGGTGTGGATAGTGACCTGTGCTCGCACACAGGCTTCTTGGTGGCGGCAGCAGCAGCCTTAGCGTCTCATGCCCGTCTCTGGGGTCCGTGCTTTTAGCCGCGGCTCGCGCCCGTCTCTGGAGCTCCTTTAAGCAGCGCTCTTAATCCCCTCTCCTCGCGCACCAGGAAACAAAGAGGGAAGAAAAAGTCTCTTGCCTCTTCGGCAGGTCCAGACTTTTCCCGTACTCGCTCCCAGCCAGCCGTGGCGCACTAACCCCTTCAGGCTGTGCTCACGCCGCCACCCCCAGTCCTCTCCCAGTGCTCCGACCGAAGCGTGAGCCTCAGCTCCCAGCCCCTCCCGCCCCGGCGGGGGAACAGACAAGCCTCTCAGGCTGGTGAGTGCCGGTCGGCCCTGATCCTCTGTGAGGGAATGTCTCCTATTTGCCCTCCGCACCCCTGTTGCTGTGCAGTCCTCCGCGGCACGGAAGCTTCCCCCCTCCGCCACCCGCAGTCTCCGCCCGCGAAGGGGCTTCTAGTGTGTGGAAACATTTCCTCCTTCACAGCTCCCTCCCACTGGTGCAGGTCCCGTCCCTATCCTTTTGTCTCTGTTTATTCTTTTTTCTTTTTCCCTACCCAGGTACGTGGGGGGTTTCTTGCCTTTTGGGAGGTCTGAGGTCTTCTGCCAGCATTCAGTAGGTGTTCTGTAGGAGTTGTTCCACGTGTAGACGTATTTCTGGTGTATCTGTGGGGAGGAAGGTGATCTCCGCATTTTACTCTTCCGCCATCTTCCCGGAAGTCCCACACTTAACTTTCTTATTTAATACTCCCCACAATCCTACAGGGTAGGTCTTGTTATCTATTTTAGAGACTAGAAAACTGAGCTTCAGAGAGTTTAAGTAATTTGCACTGGGTCAAAGGGCTGGAAAATAGTAATGTCCGGAATTGAGTCGACAATGGACGTACATTAACGCCTGTGTTCTTTTGGCATAAACAAATCCCAGTTTCTTCACCTGTAAAACATGGGGATCAGAGAAACCCATATATTCCCCTCCACCTTTAAAATATCCTGACTATCATAAATGTCTTAAACGTTTGTTCTTCAAACTCAATGCTTAAAAGTGACAGACATAGCATATTGTACAAAGGTACACCTGAACTATTAATGCTACCTACCATATAGAATCCTTACATTTCTAACATATTTAAAGTAAAAAGTGAAGAAATTACTAAATCAGAACTTTTTTTTTACACCATTACCGTTTTAAGGTAAAATGGTTATGATTTCTAAGTCATAGTAAATTAGAACAACAATAAAAATATGTTGGTGGTAATAATATTCAGATTTGTGCTATGGAGAACCTCTGCAATTGTCTTCAGTACACTAGCTAATCAACTTAATCACTAAAAAACATTAATTTCCGGTTTTATTAGATAGCAAAGGTGAAAATAAAAATTTATATCCAGAATTTTAGAATCTTGGAATTTCATACATTTAGACTTTGGAGATCAACTTATCCAACACTTATATTTTAAAGATGAAGAAAACAGATTCAGGAAAATTAATTGAATTTTCCATGGTTCTCCCATTTTTTAAATATTATTTATTCTCACCAGGTTGGGGATGGGGCCATCCAGACTGTAGGTCTCATAACAAACAAAAATTACAACAATTAGTCCACAATTTCTCCTAGGGATGAATATTACATTTAATTGCCCTTAAAAGATTACATTACTAAGGTCAGTTGTATGCAGTAGACATCAAAAAAGTTTTTATGACATAACTTCAATTGGTTTGGAAATCAGTAGCAACTTGATCTTTATTAAACCAAAGGGTTGAACTTCATGCATTTCTTACATTTCGCCACCAAAAGCTATGCCAGCTCTGAGTTGTTAGGAAATGCTGCCTTATTTTAAAAATGAAAGCTGAAGAACCAATTAAAAACATCTCATTAAAATTTTTGAAGTGCCTGATGCTAAAGGATATTTTTATCTTCCAGCTTGCTGAAATATTCCTGCAGGAACTTACATGAAGTGGATGATCTTCTGGGAAAAATGTGTATTTAAAGTATGTGTGTCTTTTGTGAGGTCCTTCATTTTAAGGGACTTCTGGAGTACCTAGCTGTGCTCCCATGGCCAGGTAGTAATATACCACATTCTCTTGCTCGAACCCAAGGCCAAATTAGGGGAGCACACTATGGAAACCAGCACAGAACACAATCAACCTTGCAGGTTTACTTCACCCCTACACAGACAGCCCTATTTCTGCTCTGGCTGCAGCCAAAGGGTGGATGGGCAGCCTTCCTCCATACACCTGAGATTGTGAGTTTAGAGTTAGAGTGGTGTGGGAGCCACTTAGAGACTGACGATTTTAGATATCTCACACAACTGGCATTATGCAGTATTTGTCTTCTTGCGACTGGCTTGTTTCACTTAACAGAAAGTCCTCAAGGTTCACCCAAGTTGTCCCATATTGAAGTACTGCCTTCATTTTTAAGGCTGAAGAGTATTCCATTATATGTATAAACCACATTTTCTTTATCCATTCATCTGTTGATGGGCATTTACATTGTTTCCACATCTTGTTAATAATACTGCAATGAACATAGGTGTGTTAGATCTCTTTGAGATCCCGATTTCCAATCTTTTAGAAAAATACTCAGAAGTGGGATTGCTGGAACATACGGTAGTTCTATTTTTGATGTTTTGAGGAACCTCCATGCTGTTCCGTAGCAGCTGCACCATTGTACTTTCTCATCAACAGTGTAAAGTGTTCTCCACACCCTTACTGATACTTGTCTTGTTTTTTTGATAATAGCCATCTTGACAGATGTGAGATGATATCTCACTGTGGTTTCGGCTTTCAGAGCTGATATCATCAGAGATGATATCTCATTGTGTTTTTCTTCTTCAGAGAAATGTCTATTCAAGTATTTAGCCCATCTTTTAATCAGGTTATTAGTGGGGGATTTTTTGTTTGTCTTTTTTAACTATTGAGTTATAGGACTTCTATTTTTGGAGATTAACCGTTTTTCAGAAATATGGTTTGCAAATATTTTTTCCCATTCCATAGATTGCCCTTTGTGTTTCAGTTATATACATATAACTCTGTTTATACAAAGGCTTATGATGTAAAAAGTAGTTCTTACCATGTGTCATGGTAATAAAGTTTGAAAACTGCTATAGCATGTGCTGTAATTTGATCATTGGATATCCTTCATTTATTAACATTTAAATTTTACTTAGTTTTTCTTCTTATGGATGTGCTCATTTTGATTATTTATATTTTTCTAGAATACAAAAGGTCATTTTTATATTAACATATTAACATAGCTATTCAAAATTTTAGCCATCCTTAATATCTTTTGTGGTAGTCCTGATTCTCTGCATTTTAATTTTCTCTTTCTTTCTTTATTAGACTTGCCAGAGGTTGGCCAAACTTAGTTTTGGATTTGTTTATCATTTCTATTTATCTATTGTTTCTACATTATCTTTTTCATTTTTATTCTCTTTTATTCCTTATCACTAATTTGTGCTTCTTTCGTGACTTCTTGAGTTGATCTTTTAGTTTATTTTCGTTCATTTCCATAATGGAAGCATTGTGGCTATGATTTTGCTTGAATTATAGATCTGGCTACTGCCCATTTATTTCAATGTCTAAATCTATTTCCTAAATAAATTATTTTGCATTTCTGATTTTCACTCTGCATAAAATCTAGGAGAGTTTTTTTATACATGTTTTTAAAATATTTTTTAATTGTTTAACTTCGTTGTAAATTTTTAGCTTTATTGTGTTCAGAACACGTGATTAGTACATTTAAAAATTTTCGAACATGTTGAAGTTTTGTTTGTGTCCTTGTATGAAGTTTACTTTGTAAATGTCCCATGGACACTTGGAAACTCTTTCTCTGTTGATGGGTTCTGACCTAATCAATTAAATTACTTTCTGTCTCCAGTATAAGTTTCACTTTAAAAATGCAATTACACAGAATTAAAAAATTTTTTCCAAATCAAACAATTGGGACTATTTCATGAACATTATAAAATATTTCCTGTTTACATATATATTAGTATTTTCAACATTCTATATAATTTTAAAAGGTACTTAGATTGCCTGATCAATAGGGTTAACACTGGTGGCGCAGTGGTTGAGAGTCCACCTGCCGATGCAGGGGACATGGGTTCGATCCCTGGTCCAGGAAGATCCCACATGCCATGGAGCAACTAAGCTCATGCACCACAACTACTGAGCCTGTGCTCTAGAGCCTGTGCGCCACAATTACTGAGCTCACGTGCCACAACTACTGAGCCCACGTGCCTCGAGCCTGTGCTCTGCAACAAGAGAAGCCACCACAATGAGAAGCCTGTGCACCACAACGAAGAGTAGCCCCAGCTCGCCACAACTAGAGAAAGCCTGCATGCAGCAACAAAGACCCAACACAGCCAAAAATAAATAAATAAATTTATTTAAAAAAAAACTTTATGAATTACTTAACTGTATTCAAAATATATATTCTATGCCCAAAAGACCTACAGATTAAGAAACTAGATAAGGTTATATTATATAATTTTCTATTATTTTTCTTCATAAACTACAGTTATATATTTCATTTAATTTTTTCTTAACTTTTGTCACAACAAAGAAAGAATATAACGTTTTTAAAAAAGAATAGAAATAGACTGGGTCTTTAAAGTCCAAGATAAATATATTCCTTTGTTCAGAACTACAAACAAATACATAAAACAGCTAAAAATTGTCATTCTCACAAGTACCTTCAGGCTACTATGAGAATTGAAAGGCAGCCAAAGTTGTGTTTGTTTTCTGACAAGTACTCAAGTACCATAATAGTAACATGAAAGAGTATGACAGTTACTCTCACAGTATGAAGACTTTTATTTCATAAACGACCTTAAACACTAAATTAATCAATGACAGAAACTTGTTTTTTAAATGGTGGCATTAAATAAACTCACAGAAACTAAGCAAGCAAATACATGAAGAAAAATAATAGCTGTCATGTTACATGCTCATATCTCTGAACATGGCAGAGAAATAGAAACTAAGACAGAACTGGGTAAACACCATTGGATATACAGCCAAGATTTCCAGGGAAGAAGCATAGACTTTCAGTCATAACATTATATTTAAACTCTAGGTGAGTTACATGCCCTTCCTAGGTCTGTGTTCTCACTTTTATCCTGGGATAGTAATCTCTCTATATGAGAAGCAAAGAAAAATAATAGTACCTAATGCTCACTGAATAGAGAATATGGACAGGCAAAATACTTAAAGCATTTTACATATACTAACTCATTCAGTCCTCATAAGAGCCTTATGAGGTAAATAATGCTATCTCCCCATTTGACAGATGAGAAAACAAAGGCTCAACAAATCAACAAAATCAATGTTGATTTACTTGCCTGAGGTTCTTATGTCATAAAAGATAGGCAATTTGAATATAGGCAATCCATCGCCTGAGCCTGCTTTGTGTGTGTGTGTGTGTGTGTGTTTAAATCTACATAAAATAGGGCTTCCCTGATGGCGCAGTGGTTGACAGTCCACCTGCCGATGCAGGGGACACGGGTTCGTGCCCCGGTCCGGGAAGATCCCACATACCGCGGAGCAGCTGGCCCCATGAGCCATGGCCGCTGAGCCTGTGCGTCCGGAGCCTGTGCTCCACAACGGGAGAGGCCACAACAGTGAGAGGCCTGCGTACTGCAAAAAAAAAAAAAAAAAACATAAAATAAAATTTACCACTTTAACCATCTTCAAGTGTACAATTCAGTGGCATTAAGTACGTTCACAGTATTGTGCAACCATCACCACTATTCATTTCCACAACTTTTTCATCATCCCATACAGAAACTCTATACCCTTTAGGCAAAAAATCCTCCTTCCTCCCTGCTCCCTCCCCCATTTCTTGTCATTTTAACTACTACTGCTTTCTTTTGAGTAAACAAAAGAAAACTGAATCTCTTTAATAAAGGGGAGGTAGAAAAAATGAGAATAAAAAAAGAAACAAACAAAAACATCTGAGAGTTTATCAACAAAAATCATTTATAATGAAAAGTCTAAAGGATATATTTTAGGCAGAATTAAAATGAAGCCAGAGGGAAGGACTGAGTGCAAGAAGGAGGAATTATAAGCAAAGATACTGTTATATTTGTGATTAAACCTAAACAAGTATTGACTGTAGAAAATAATAACAATAATATTTAGTTTTTAGCATTAAAATGTAACAAGGTAACAGAACCAAAATATCAGACAACAGTGGTATGTAAATTGAAAAGGAGATATTATCAGAGTTATAGCATTCTAAAAATTTTTTTATTTTATAGTTAAAAAGTAAATATTTTGATAATTCTAAACCTTGTTAAATATGCAGGTTAAAGTAAATAGAATAATTTCTAGACAAATGGACACATAAAGCATAACTGCTAAACAAGTTGAGAAAAAAAAGTAAAATGCCAAAAAAAAGGAAATAAATTAAATCTGAAAGAAGACAAAAAAGATGAAAGAAACAAACACACACATACTTACAAAAACAAAATCAAAAAATGGTTGCTAGAGTTATAGTGGCACCTAGGATATAGAAATATACTTAGAAATATGAAATATTTACATTTAAAAAGTAGAAATATTCAATATTAATGAGTTTATCATGCAATCCAAACATTTAGAAAAAGAACAGAAAAGCAAACACAAAGGAAGCAGAAGAAAAGGAATATTAAAGATAAAATCATAACAATGAAAAAAATACAATAAAAAATCAATAAAACCAAAATTTGAAAGCATTTGAAAAAAATAACACATTAAAAACCCTGGTTTGGGCTTCCCTGGTGGCGCAGTGGTTGAGAGTCCGCCTGCCGATGCAGGGGACATGGGTTCGTGCCCTGGTCCGGGAAGATCCCACATGTCGCGGAGCGGCTAGGCCCATGAGCCATGGCCGCTGAGCCTGCGCGTCCGGAGCCTGTGCTCCGCAACGGGAGAGGCCACAACAGTGAGAGGCCCGCGTACCGCAAAAACAAAACAAAACAAAACAAAACCCTGGTTTGATTAATGAAGAGACAAATAGAAGGCACAATACAAAAGAAGATATTTATAATGAAAAGGGGACTTCATTATAAATGCTGCAGAAATTAAATACATGACAATAAGTTATTAGGGGCAACATTAGTGCCAAATATTTTGAAAATGTAGACTAAATAGGTAAATTCTTAATAAATGAAAATGTCAAAACTGACCCAAGAAGTAAAAAATTTAATAGTATATAACCATTAAAGAAATTAATAGTTAAAAATCTTCCCAAAAAAGAACATTAGGTCCAAATGGCTTTCTAGCAGATCATTCCAATCTTACACAAGCTTTCATAGAATAGAAAAAAGTGGTATCCTCCTCAATACATTTTATGGAGCTCTCAAGCTATGATATCTAGGAAAAGATTACTCACCAATCTCATTTATGAGCATAAGTTCAGAAAATTGAGCACAGCATTGTGTAAAAGAAATAACCCGGGAGATTACTGGTGAGTAATCTTTTCCTAGATATCATATGCCGCATGCCACAAGATTCCACATGCAGCAACAAAAATCCTGCAGGTGGCAACGAAGATCCTGCATGCTGCAACTGAGGCCCGAAGCAGCCAAATAAATAATAAATACATAAATATTTAAAAAAGAAAAAAGAAATAACCCAGCTGGAATAATTCCAGAAATGTAGGATCAAATTAATTATAACAAAATTATTAATATAGAAAACTTAACATTATCCACTACACTAATAGAATTAAATAAAGAAAATCATGTTATTACCTCAATGAATTCAAAAAGAGCATTTGATAAAATTCAGTATCTTTCATAAGAAATACAAACAGACAAACATGAAAATAGAAAGAAGAACTTCCTTAACCTTAAAAAAGACATTTACAAAAAGAAAATTAAAACAAACATCACACATAATTGTGAAATGTTGAATGTATCCCCTTAAGATAAAGCAAAGATAAAATTTATCATCACCTCTATTACAAATAAAATAAAGTAAAACAAAATTACATCCATACTTAACATCATACACAGAAATCAGTTTCAGATGGACTTGTTTTTATACACAATCATGGAAGAGATCACACTTTATTGTGTAACCACAATGTAATCTATTCTCCTAGCCCCTTAAAAATCTAAATAAGATTGATTCAAACTCCCATTCCATAGATTGGGGAAATTCAAAATCTTCCCTTAGGGGACTTCCCTGGTGGTCCAGTGGTAAAGAATCCACCTTACAAGCAGGGGACGCAGGTTCAATCCCTGGTCAGGGAACTAAGATTCCACATGCCACGGGGCAACTAAGCCTGTGCGCCGCCAACTACTGAGCTGCACGCCTCAACCAGAGAGGCTGTGTGCCGCAAACTACTGAACCCACGTGCTCTGGAACCCACATGCCACAACTAGAGACAAGCTTATGTGTGGCAACCAAGAGCCCACAGGACCCAACGAAAGATCCCGCATGCCTCAACGAAGGTCCCGCGTGCCGCAACCAAGATCCGACACAGCCAAAAATAAATAAAATGTAAAAAGAACACAAACTGAAAGAAGAAAAAATACATAACTTAGGCTTTAAAAAAAAAAAAACCTTCCCTTAATATATCCAAATGTTTGGGAAAAGAGCGGCTAGAGGTGTGTCTTAAATTCTCACAATCTCTTCTGATATGATTTTCTAACTCCAGGTGAATTGTTGCCATGTTCTCTGTCTCACGGCTTTTCTAAAAAGGAAATATAATTGACATATAACAATATATTAGCTTCAGGTGTACAACATAATGTTTCAATATTTGTAAATGTTGCAAAATGATTACTACAATAGGTCTAGTTAACATTCATCACATACATAATTAATTTCTTTTTTTCTTGTGATGAGAACTTTTAAGATCTACTCTCTTAGCATTTTCTTTGTCTCATGGCTCTCTTTATATATTGATTCTGTTGTCATCCTAAATATTGAACGAAGGTCCTTCTTCTAATCCCTCTCTCAAAAGCATCAACAAAGTGAAGGGTGTTAACAATAACAGAATTTCACTGGAGGTTTGGGAGTCTCGGGGAGTGAGACTTCCCCCAAGCAGCCACTTTCAGCCACTTCCCCCAAGTGGTTCTATCCCATGCGGCACCCCAGCCTCTAACCTTCCTAGTTTCTCTGATTCCCTGTTTCACCGCCACCACCACCTCTTCTTCTCCTTCTCTCTCTGCATCTGACTCACAGAAACCCAAAAATTCCTTCTTTATTTTAACTCCTGTCAATACCCATACCCCCAGGGTCTCACCTGCCCCAGTAAAGTTGCATAAACATTCCTAAAAGGAATTCTGGAGCCAGCTGTTAAGATAACATATTTTCAACCTGTTATATTTAAAAGAAACAGGAGCAGTGCCAGGATCTGTAATAAGTCATGATCCCTATAAAGATGTCCTATACTTTGAATTTTTTCTCTTCCAATTTCATTGAGGTGTAATTGACATACAGCCCTGTATAAGTTTAAGGTGTCCAGCATAATGATTTGTCTTGCATATATCATGAGATGATTATCACAATAAGTTAGGAACATCCATCCTCTCATATAGATACAAAATAAAAGAAAAAGAAATAAAAATTCTCCTTGTGATGAGAGCGCTTAGGGTTTACTCTCTTAACAATTTTCATATGTAACATACAGCAAAGTTAATTATATTAATCATTTTTTATATTGCATTCTTTTGTACATGAAATTTTTGAGAACACTTACAATCTGTTAGAAATTGATCTGACAGGTGAGCTGTGTTAGACCACACCTCCACATGCCTAAACCTTTGACTATACTTTGGCAAACTATGATTGTTCTATCTATTCCTTCTGTTAAGTTTCATCATTCAATCAATCTATCTATCCATTATATAACTCATTTTAGATTAAAAATCTATTTTCCTTTTTAACGTAGTTCAACATTATTTTTATGTGAACTTTATAAAGTTTTTTTTTTCTATTGAAGAACATCTGCATTTCAGGGTGGATGGATTACTGTAATATTTTACAGGTAATTTTTAAACTTGAATTTTTAAAATTAAACACACTTTGAGACACGAATCTTTGATCCATCTCTCTCATCCCCAACCCCAAGCAGTTTTCACTAGTGTGGTATCTAGCTTGAGTGCCACCATCTGCCCTCCTCCAGATAACGGCTAGTAAGGATCGGAAGTGATGACCAAAGTGGCTCCTTAGTCATGACTGTGATTGACAAGTTTCCTAAACCACTTCCTCTTCAGGTAATAATGTCCCTGGGTTCTGTGACTTCCTCATTTCACATACACTTAAAATTATTCTCAAAACCAAATCACATTCCACTGATAAAAAGAAGAGCACACGACAAATTTTAATCAAAATTTTAAAATATTAGCATTATAAATACTTGGAACAAAGTGTAAGGCACTTATGGTATTACAGTAGGGCCAAATTTGACTCTAAACAATGATGTTGAAATTAAAGCTCTTGTTCCTTCAATATCTCACCTCTCTTTAAATATTTTCACTGCCTTGCCTGAGGCATCCATACTTAACACCTGGGAATTGACAGCTGCCAAAACTCACACAGATAACTGTTTCTTTCCACAGTTCTCTAGGACTACTCATAAGCAGGTTTTCAATGTAAGGATGTTTACAGATTGTGACATGGAAACTTGGTGGGCGGCTCAAAGGAAAATGGATTTCTTATTATGAGATTTTAAGACTTCACATTCTGAGCCTTTAACACCACCCGCGTAGGAGGGGAGAAATTACCACAAACTAACAAGGTCTGTAATAGTTACTTCTGAAGAAAAGCGAGACCTCCCTGTCACCTTATTTCACAGCAGCCAGAATAGTCATAATGACAAACCATTCAAGGTTTAGGCTGGAAGAACAGAAAGTCTTACCTAAAATAAGTAATTAAAAATTCAGCCTGAAACAACCCATTTTGAAATGTTCAAGTCTTCTAAATTCCAGCAAGGCAGGAACTATGTTAAAGAGTTATGCCCCTGGTAGAATTCAGGATTTTCTTTCTTGACAGAAAAGTAGATGAAAATAGAAACCGAATCTTAAAGTTTTTTTAAGTATTTTAGCTTTACTTGTCTCTTTTTTCTGCAGGTATCTCATCCAGAAATACAGAAACAGGAGGCAGGGAAACACCATATGCAAAGAGTTAAGAGAGTAAATTACCTCTGTAGACCAGGACCTGAAAATGGCCCCCGAACTTGGATGCAGCCACCATGCAAAGAATGCAATCTTCATAGCTCTTGAAAAATACGGTTTTCTTTTTTACCATCTTTACTGTTTTTTAACCCTAAAAAATAGTCATCAATCCAGAAATGAATCCCATGATTTGCAAATAAATATTTTTTGTTTTTTTAAAAAAAGTATGTTGTTCTGTAAAGGCTACATACTGCATGATTCCAATTATATGACATTTGGGAAAAGGCAAAACTATGGAGGCAGTAAAATGATCAGTGTTTATCAGGGACTTTAGAGAAGGGAGGGATGAATAGGTGGAGCACAGAGAATTTTTAGAGCAGTGTTATATGATATTTTAATGGTAAATGTCATTATACATTTGTCAAACCCATAGAATGTACAATACCGAAAGTGAACCCTAATGTAAATTATAGACTTAGAGATAACAATGTGTCAATGCAGGTTCACCAGCTGCAACAAATGTACCAATTCAGGTGCCGGATATTGATAGTGGGGGAGACCATGTACTTGTGGGGACCAGGGTCTATGGGAACTCTCTGTACTTTTTTTTTTTTCAATAAATTTATTTATTTATTTTTGGCTTTGTTGGGTCTTCATTGCTGTGTGCGGGCTTTCTCTAGTTGCGGCGAGTGAAGGCTACTCTTCGTTGTGGTCCACGGGCTTATTGCGGTGGCTTCTCTTGTTGCAGAGCACAGGCTCTAGGCATGCGGGCTTCAGTAGTTGAAGCACATGGGCTCAGTAGTTGTGGCGCATGGGCTTAGTTGCTCTGTGGCATGTGGGATATTCCTGGACCAGGGCTCAAACCCGTGTCCCCTGCATTGGCAGGCGGATTCTTAACCACTGCACCACCAGGGAAGTCCCTGCTTCAGGTTTTATGTGAGGAATTCTGCAGTTTCTGGCCAGCTGATGGTGGCGCAGGCCCACGGAACCTGCTGTGAATTGTGGTGCCGTCCCAGTTTAGGGTGACCCCGGCCCCACCAGCTTGGGCGCCACTCTGTACTTTCAACTCAAATTTGCTGTGAACTTAAAACTGCTCTAAAAAGTAAAGTCTGTTTTTTTTAAAACAAAAAAGTGTAGTGGGAACAAAGCAAGAGATGGCAGTTACCGTTCTGCAAAACTTCACATTAAGGAGTCATAAGTAATTGCAGTAAATATCTTAAGAGGAACTATATATGACACCAGGAATAAAGGTTAGCCTCAAACGGAAATTCTTGTACAAAAACCCATAACCATCAGATTGCATGCAAAACAGAAGCATTATAAAGGGTCACATATGACTATCTACACATATTCAGTCACAAGAGGTTACAAAAGAAGTGGGCTTGATCAGCGTGTCCAGCCTGTGAACAGAACCAAGCTTTAGCAATAAGACCTTCTCAACTGAAAGCAGAGCTTTTGAGATCAAGTTTGAATCTATTCCTTTTTTCAATGGTGTTGAGTCAGTTCCTTTCTTTAACCTTGTCCTGAGAAGCCAGAACTTTGAAAGCCTCAAAAAGGCTGGTATTTCAAATGTCTGAGCATTTCAGAATGTGTGTGCTGATGTCATACTCATCTGTACTTGGAAAGGAACAGCAAACCTCATCGGTGCCTTCTCATGGAATACCCTCATAATTTTTGTTCCTTTTTTTTTTTTTTTTTACTTTCACACTCATTTTTTAACAAGACTCCTTTGATGTAGCCATCTTCGGAATTACCATCTCTGTTATGAGGATCAAAAAAGGGAAAGCTAGCAACAAGATCACACAGGCCCTCTAATGCCAAAGGAAGATATTGGAGAATAAAAATTCATGGTAAAACTAACCTTGTCTCCGTGTATATAGAAACATGGAGACTCTTATGTGGTCAGTTTAAAACTCTGTATATTCTTTATATGATAATTTCCTTCATAGAAGTTGCCTGGTCCACAGGAATTGTTTGCTCCTGAATCCATGCTCTCATCCATAGTGTTCCACCCCATAAGCTCTCTAAACAAATTCCTCTCATAATAATTGAGGAACGTCTCAAAGAGTAGACGTTTTATATTGTATACCTATACCTCCAACTCTTCTTGCATATATGAAGGGCTTTTAAAACAGTGTGGGATGAAAATAACTTAAGGGAACTTCTGATTTCCAATGAGATCATTATGGAGGAAGAATGAGGTCAGCATCCCCTAAGTTTCTCTAGGATGCAGAGATAGTTGCTGTGTATCTATGAATAAGTTAAGAGATGTTTCATTGGAGCCAAGTTCGGGAAAACTTGTATACCTAAAAGGTCAAGATTGGGGGAACACCGTAAAATGAATGAAGGATGTGATTGGGTATAGAGAAAAACTGTGCAACATATGAGGGTAAATCTAAAAACTATTCACAAAAGAGAAATAGAAAGCAATGCCAGGTTCATGTTCAATTAAAACTCCTCACAAGATTTCTAGCTACTACACAGAAGCAGAAGAATGCTGAGTATGAAACATTACTCAATAAAAAAAAAATCTCTGTTCTTAATAGAAAGAGCACTTTAGAAATTATATGATTCTCACAAAAGCTTCATAAATATTTCACCATGTGATTTATAAAAGTACAAAAGAATCTAATATCCTCTGGTCCAGTAGAAAGCAAACAGACTTAGAGGTTATCATATAATATAATATATATATGTAATTTATTTTCTCCATTTCTGATTGGCCAAACTTTAACCACAAGAAGTTCCAAAACCATGCAATTCTACAAAATATGTGCATAAAATAAAAGTTTCTATATTTCAATGTATTCAAACCATTTCAAAAAATAAATAATATAAACAGATTATGTTCATCTGAGGACACAAACACTGACAAGAGCGGGAGGATAGATTGATGATCAAGAGTCTCCTTCTATCCCCTGACATTATGATGGATGGTGGAGCTAAACCACAAATCAAAGATATACAATGCAATTTACAGTATTTTTAAAAGTTATTCATGCCATTCTTTAAATTCTGAAAATGACAGAATATCTATTCTCTCGTGAAATTATGTTCACAATGAACACTTCCTAAGAAAAATAGAGAGAAATGTTACTAGACACAGGTTGGTTTTACCACTTCCCATTTTTATGGCACTGAGTTTATGTGACACTTAGATCCCTTACTGCCCCAAGCTCTGCTTTTTAGTGAAGCCAGGTGAGACACATAGAATATATTCCGTCTTGTTGTTTCATTATATTATAGAGAATAAAACTGCAGGATTCGACCTGCTTCAAATCCTAGGAGTTAGACCCCTCAGCAGAGGTTGCCACAAAGGCTGCAAGGGCCTGAGGAGATGGCAACTTGCTCTCCTGCCCCCACCCCCATGACACCAGCTCTGCTTTTGTTTTATTTCCTGGGCTTCCATACAAGTGCTTGTTTAAAGAATGGGTTCAGCTGCATCACAGATTTAAAAAGCACTATCCTGGAGAATTTGATCTCTGCGTTTAAACTCCTGCAGTCAAATGCCTTGTTTCTATACCCATTAATATACTGAGGAAAAGGGTAGTTGATAGATGGTTGGGAGAAGGCAAGAGAGCAAGTGACATAGTCTGCTGGGTCTATAGCATGCTAAATAACTCCACTATGATAATTTCATAAAGAAAGTACAAAAATAGCAGGTGTAGATGGGGGAAGTCCTGGGCAAAATTATAAAAGAAATGTCCTCATTCTCACTTTTGTAAGCTTCTTCCTCTGCTCCTCACACTCCTTTTGCTGCCCAGTATCTGGTATTTTCTCTTTCTGTGTCAAAATTTGCACCCTTATCCCAATAGCTTAGTTTGTTTCAAGTTGCTGTTTGCATTGGGAAAGGCTTTTTTTTAAAATGTTTGTCTCATTAATTAAAATCATAAGATCATGATTCTGAGATCTAAAAGAGATAAGATACCTCTGAATCGAACGTCAAAGAAAGATGGACTCAAACTTTGCAAAGACTCTCAAAATATATCTGTTTCTTTTCCAACAAATATTTATGGTGCTTTTACTGAGATCCACATAGTTCTTTCAAAGAACACTCCAAGGAGACTCAAAATCTCAAGGCGGAGGCATCATTAGTGCAAGAGTGGCTTTCAGCCTTGGAAACCCAGAATCTCGATTTTATTTACTCAGAAGCAGGGGGCTCTGTAAACGTAGAGCAAAGATCATAGGATTTGGAGTCAGAGGTGTAGGTTTGAGCTTTGGCTGCACCTCTTATTAGCTATTTGTGTTCTTAAGCAAACTGACTTAATACCCTAAAAAAAAAAAAAAAAGGTCAAGAAAATTATCCCTGCCTCACAGGATTATTGTGAAGATCAGATGAGATGGTGCTTTTAAAAGGGTTTTATATACTGTCCTGGGCTAAACATGGGTTGGTCAGTTTGGCTTCTGGAGGGAGAGAGACCCTCCAAACAAAGGGGATTTCTGTGTGCCAGTAGGCACCCAGCAGGGATTCCCTGCAGGCGACCTTTGAAGGCTGATAAGCATCTCCAACAGCTGCATAAGAGAATACAGGGACCCACAGAGAGGGCAAAGGGCATGCCCTTTGCCCTTCTGCTCTCAGCTCAAAGGCCATCTGCTAAAGATCCCCTACAGGGAAATATAGCTCTAAGGAGGGAGGCTCAGGGAAGATTTCAAGGGGTCCTAACTCAAGAGCCCTAACCACCCTAAGGGCTTTAGCTTTGGAATTTAAACTTATTTTACTTGGAGGGGATATGGGGATATATATATACCTATAGCAGATTCACTTTGTTATACAGCAGAAACTAACACAACATCATAAAACAATTATACTCCAATAAAGATGTTTTAAAAAAAAACTTATTTTACTTAGTGTATACTGCTTTTAATTAATTTAATTTTATCCTCTACTCTGATAGAATTTTAAATGGTTTATATTCAACGTGTATGTGACTATCTGTAATATACACTGTTTGGTCATAGATATCTATATTTTACCATGTATACATTTGTTGTAAATGTGCATATATACTATAGACTTGTGTGGTATGCATCCTATAACATGTGGGTGGGAGGCATGTATAGAGAAAAAAAACCTAGGAGAATATGAACCAAAATGTTAACAATGTTTATCTCCCGGAAGATTAAATTATGAATGCCTTAATTTTCTCTTTGCTTGTGTGTGTTTTTCAGGTGTTTCCTTTGGAAATAAATTTCTTTAGGATAAAAAAGTCACAATAGGGCTTCCCTGGTGGCGCAGTGGTTGAGAGTCCGCCTGCCGATGCAGGGGACGCGGGTTCGTGCCCTGGTCCGGGAGGATCCCGCGTGCCGCGGAGTGGCTGGGCCCGTGAGCCATGGCCGCTGAGCCTGCGCGTCCGGAGCCTGTGCTCCGCAACGGGAGAGGCCACAACACTGAGAGGCTCGCGTACAGCAAAAAAAAAGAAAAAAAAAAAAAAGTCACAATAAAATTTTCTGATTAAAATAAATAGCTCACATTAGTTTTTGTTTCTGGTTTAGTCTACTTTTATTTCATTTGTACTTTCTCTTAAATTGTTTATTTCACCTATTTCTCTTACTGCTTTTGACCTGTATTTTCTTTTGTTTCCTCTTGTCATTTTGTTTCCTATCATCCATTTTGTTGCAATTTTCATTTTCTATCTTTTACTGAATATAGCAAGCACATAGCAGAGGACTGCGTCCTTAAGAATTGCTCCTGACTTAACCAAGGAGACGGAATATTTTCCCTTCTGATTAACCCTGTAGTCACCTCCTCTGACCCCTACTGTCTCAAAGCAGAACTGTTTAATTTTTCTAGTACTAAGTTGGGAAACTAGCGAGGTTAACAGACTAGACTTATCCAGGAAGCAAATATTAAATCCATCTCTAGTATCAGTAAAGATGATTTCAAAGTATAACTATTGTCAACTAATGTCTGTGTATCTCTGAATCAAGTGTCTCTCCAGAGCCCAGAGCCGTGGATCTACCTGTGTATCTTCTCCTCCACTCAGGTGCCTACAAGAAACTCAAAAGCAACATGCCAAAATGGAACCATTATTGCCTCACTGCTCCAGAAAAAACTTGTTCCTCCTTGTCGCCCTTTCTCCTAAAGAAAGAGAACTCTTTGCACGCCTCTGACCACCCAGCAGGGATCAGTGACATCGTCATCCAAGCAGGGGCCCAGGTCAGAAACTTGGGAATTGTCCTACACTTCCATCCCCCCAGTTCCCACACCCAAATTCTCTAGTTCTGCCTTTTTTTAAAAAGCATCTTTATTAGAGTATAATTGCTTTACAGTGGTGTGTTAGTTTCTGCTTTACAACAAAGTGAATCAGCTATACCTATAAGTATATCCCCATATCTCCTCCCTCTTGCATCTCCCTCTCACCCTCCCTATCCCACCCCTCTAGGTGCTCATAAAGCACCGAGCTGATCTCCCTGTGCTATGTGGCTGCTTCCCACTAGCTATCTATTTTACATTTGGTAGTGTATATATGTCCATGCCACTCTCTCACTTCGTCCCAGCTTACCCTTCCCCCTCCCCTCCCTGTGTCCTCAAGTCCATTCTCTACGTCTGTGTCTTTATTCCTGTCCTGCCCCTAGGTTCTTCATAACCACTTTTTTTTTTATATTCTATATATATGTGCTAGCATACGGTATTTGTTTTTCTCTTTCTGACTTACTTCACTAGGTCCATCCACCTCACTACAAATAACTCAATTTCATTTCTTTTTATAGCTGAATAATATTCCATTGCATATATGTGCCACATCTTCTTTATCCATTCATCTGTCAATGGACACTTAGGTTGCTTCCATGTCCTGGCTATTGTAAACAGAGCTGTAATGAACATTTTGGTACATGACTCTTTTTGAATTATGGTTTTCTCAGGGTATATGCCCAGTAGTGGGATTGCTGGGTCATATGGTAATTCTATGTTTAGTTTTTTAAGGAACCTCCATACTGTTCTCCATACTGGCTGTATCAATTTACATTCCCACCAACAGTACAGGAGCGTTCCCTTTTCTCCACACCCTCTCCAGCATTTATTGTTTCTAGATATTTTGATGATGGCATTCTGACTGGTGTGAGGTGATACCTCATTGTAGTTTTGATTTGCATTTCTCTAATCATTAGTGATGTTGAGCATCCTTTCATGTGTTGTTGGCAATCTGTATATCTTCTTTGGAGAAATGTCTATTTAGGTCTTCTGCCCATTTTTGGATTGGATTGTTTGTTTTTTTGATATTGAGCTGCATGAGCTGCTTGTAAATTTTGGAGATTAATCATTTGTCAGTTGCTTCATTTGCAAATATTTTCTCCCATTCTGAGGGTTGTCTTTTCCTCTTGTTTATGGTTTCCTCTAATTCTGCCTTTTTAACGCCTGTCCCCTTCTGTGATTTTCAAACAGGAATATGAGGACATCCATGGACAGTGACATCACTGTAATATACGAAGGCACAGAATAAACATAATGAATCTTCCTGGAATACCCTTCTCCCCTTGTCATCTTCATCATAACAAATAATGTAACACATCACATTTTATGAAAATAAATGCATAAAGTATGTGGAATGCAAAATGAGCATGTTTTTAAAAGATGTTTTCTAACAATGCAAAGAAATGTGGTGCTATGGTGGGATGCTCAGGGTTCAGTGGCTATAACCTCAAAGGTCACACCATTGCTTCCCTGCGTTACCGGGAGGCTTTGGCAGAAATAATTCTTGTGTCTGTAAGGAGTGCTCACGACTTGCTCAGGATATTCCCTCCTCTCTTCTCATGCTGCCACAGACCCTCTTTTCTCACTGGGGCTATTGCGATGACCTCCTAACTGCTCTGGCTCTCACCTCACTCAGCTCCCCATTACTCCCCACACTGCCCTCAGAATGGCATGTGAAAATGCTAAATTGATCTTGTCGCTTCTCTGTGTGAAATCATTCAATGACACTCCCTTCATGCTGAATAAAATAAAAGCTCCTCAGTATGACATATGATGCTCTTCAAATGCTCTGGTCCCTGCCCCCTCAGTGTTCTCAGCTTCCCCCACTTCCCTCCATCCTAAGAATTACTCGCAGTTTGCCAAGCACATGCTTTCTCACAGACCAGAGTTTCTGCACACCAAGTGTCTCTCCTGTATCTTCCATTCACCTGCTTAATCTAGCATCCCATAATACTCAGTTCAACCATCACTTGTGAAAGTCCATTCTGGACTCTCCAGAAATGTTCAGGTTCCTCTCTGTTGGGTGCCTGCACAGCATTCATTCTCGGTAACCCCCAACACCAACCCCTGTTCCCTTACCCAGAGCTCTGGGAAGCAGGGACTGTGTGTTGTTCCTCTCTGCTCTCAAAAGTCTATTCTACTCTGTAGTTTCTCTGAGACCATTGTTAAGGATACCCTCCTTTGCACCAGGAGGTCTCAAATGCAGTCCGAAGCCCAGCTGCATCAGAATGACCTGGAATAGTCTTTAAATTTAAGGATTCCTTGGTCTCTGAAATTTTGATTCAATAGCTCTAAATTAATAGTCTGTAGAGACTACATCAAACATTTTAAATGATAACAATTTAAAAATTCCCCAGGTCATTCTGATGCAGCTTATCCATAGACTGGCATTGGGACCCACTGCATTCAACCCCTGTGATCATCTTGCTAGGGTTTAAATATTAAAACAAAAACAAGAACATAATTTTTATTATTAATACATTTACCAATGCCTTCTTAAAATGGGTTAATTTAATAGCATTCTTTTTACTTCAGTGGACTATCTTCCATCATATATTGACTATTGGTAACAATTTCATTATGAGGGCCCACTTCTGATTTTGTTTTCAAATTCTTGAGAGCTTCTTACTAAAGATTGCAAATCCTTAACTAATGTGGTTATGAGAGTTGTACGCCATCCACTTACAAAAATAACCTAGAATTTTATTTTACAAATAGCTGCAGAGATGTTAGAGGAGGAACATGAGTCTATTTTTTCAGTTAAGAATCTCTTAACAACAGCTGACTGCCTTTCTGCCAAGCTCCTGGCTTTGGCATCTTTATAGGAGAATAAGGAGATGGTTCAAAGCAAGTGACAAGCAATCTCACAGCAATAAACAAGCAAATAAACAAAAACTCAGGGGGTTCTTCTAACATCCAAAGTTAGTGTCCATCAATCCCAATAGCATTTTTTTTTTTTTTTTTTTTTGCGGTGCGCGGGCCTCTCACTGTTGTGGCCTCTCCCGTTGCGGAGCACAGGCTCCGGATGCACAGGCTCCGCAGCATGTGGGATCTTCCCGGACCGGGGCACGAACCCGTGTCCCCTGCACCGGCAGGCGAACTCCCAACCACTGCGCCAGCAGGGAAGCCCAATCCCAATAGTTTTGAAGACAGATAAATATATGGGGTTGGATATTTAGCAAAGTGACTTTTTAAAAACAAGCCTGCCACATGCCAAAAAGTTAAATAAGTGTTGTCCTTTTATAATCCTTGTTTTCACTGGAGACTTTCGACATTCTTCCATTGCTGCCGCTATACTCTAAGGTCATGGATCTCTTTTGAAACTAAAAGAAAATGACTTGAAAAATGCAAAGGTGAGAAATTATGTCGACAACAGATTTGAATTTTGAAAACAGCCAGGAGATACATGGCTCCAACTCTGATGAAAAGTTGAAAAAGAGGCAAGAAAATATGCTATATAGTGAAAGTAATTTTTGGTCTGGTTGTAATTCATTTCTGAAGCCAATTGCAAAAGTGTATATCTTAAAATTTTCAGAAAATGATACTATCATTTGAATAAGAATAAAGCTTCCTATTATGTATTCTAATTTTGAAAATATTTATTTGGAGTTTTATATGCTAGAATGTGAGTAAAGTCAATCACATCACTTTATAAGTTCGGGGATAGAAATTATTAGTTTAACATCGGGCTTTTTAGCTACTTTATGCATTTATATAATTTCAGAATGAAACAAATCTTTTTCAAGAAGAAAAAAGCAAGCTTTTCCAATTTGCATTAGGATAGCCAAATCAACAGATGGCTACTGTCTCTGTTCTTCTCCCAGTTCTGTTCTCTATGTAGGTTTTCTGTAGCGTTCGAAGCAGTTTTTCAGTTGAGAGCAAGAATTTAGGGAAAGGAATAGACAGAGTGTTCACCCAAAGAACTACTTTCATAGAAAGCAGAAAGTTCCTGGCATAATAAAATATACGCTCCATAGGAGGCTTGGGCTGTACAGCTCTGTGCCTGAGGGGTATCACTGTTGGGGGCACAGAGTGTGCACAAGATGTGACAGCGGAGAACTGGCGGTGGGAAGGAGACAAAGACTCTCCAGTCCTTGGAGCTGATCCCACCTTGGGCAAAACTGAGAAGTAGACCAAGTTTGTATCGAAACCCTTCTCTTCCCCCTTTAATTATCATACCCCCTTTTCTAATGATCTTTATTAAGATGTTAGTTAATAATTACTTAAGGAATACAAACAAGGCAACCCAACAAATAAGGCAATAAGTGAGCTGGAGGCAAAAATGTTTCTCTTACTATGGGAATTATTTTCCCTCAGTGACCACAGCAGCCTTGAGACTCTTATCTCATTCTCTCATGCTAAGCATTACCCTGAAGGTATATTTATAACTTCGTATAGGGTTATTAAAGAGAAAACAATGCTCAAAATCTAAGAAGAGAAAGCTCAGTGTCCAATCTGTGGTCTTTTCCTAACTTGAGGAGATGCTGTGTGCAGGGAAACCTCTAACCCCACTATCCCAACTGGCACCAGGCTGGTGGCCAGCAATTCTGCCCCCTGGTGCTGCTTGATCACCCTGTTCACCCACCCATGCTGCCTTTGTTTCACTGCCTTGTGAAGAGTTTACCAGATAAGGCAGTGATATCTAAATAGAGAAAAGAACTCTTTAGCCTTGATCTTGGGCAACTAAGCCAGTTTTCCTGGTTTTGGTTTTGGGGGTTTTTTTCTGATTTTTTTTTCCCCTCTTCATTTGTAACAGTCATGGAAACTGACTCTTTTTGCAGATCTTTGGGTCTTGACATTACTATGACAGGGGAACCATAAGGAAGGGAAGGAAGTCATTGTTGCAATGACTGAGAGTCTTTTTATTTGAAATTTTTAAGGGATGATAACTCATTTGTAGATTATCACATTGTATTTGAGATGTAACCTTGTTGGAGGCACAAAGCATGTGTAAGGTGTGAATCATGGAGACATGAAAGTGGGAAGAACCAAGACCCATTTAGGCCTTTATTCTGGTGACAGAACCCCTGATCCCTGCTCTTCTATAATCAACTCTCAGTTTGAGTTTGATTCAGTATTTGTTACACTTCCCTGAATAATCTCTTTTCCCCCCACCTCCAAAATAAGAAGAATAATAAAGTATGCAAACCAAAATAAGTACAGTTATAAAATTGAAGGTTAGAACTCAGGAAGCCCACTGTGAATTTACCCACATTTCATCTTTGTCTCCCTACCCCAGGTTGGTATAATTTAGAAAGTTACAACCATGTTTTATATCTATTCATATTTTGATAATGCAAATGCATATTGTAGACTTTGAAAATAAAACTATATATTTAGTTAGGCCCATTCTTCCAAAGTGATCTTTTCTCCCATCTTTGGATAGAAAATACTAAAAGCAATATTGCTACTGAAGGAAAGCGTCCATATTTATTCATCGGAGCTAAATAGAAATAAAACTAATTTATGTCACTTTCAACACAATAAAGTAATAAGATGCGAGAGTTTCATTAATTGCTGGTTCAAATATATATTTTACCATGACATAATCATAAATGTTCCTGTAATAATAAAGGTAACGACAATAATAACAATAGCGTCTGTCCCTTGCATGTAGAGATGAGTCTTCTCACTATGCCTGCTGGAAGCTCTAGGAGAAACATTACGAAGGCAAATTAAGCACGCTGATGGCACTATCTTGACCCCCTTTAGGCAATCATTCCTGGTTCCCGGAGCAGTTTCCCATTTCCCGCTCCCTCAGCCCCTTAAGGGTGCATCATTCTCACAGACAGTAAACTCCAGGACACAGAGCTTCCTGCCTCCTTTCCCTTCGCCCAGACTTTCCTGGCAGTTGCACAGGCCACTGATTGCAGAACACATCCCACCTCCAGCTCTAAGTCATCACATCTTCAGATTTAGCCACACGCCAGTTTCCCTCCAGCAGGAGCTGGACAAGATACAGGTAGGCCGTCTGGCTTCTACAGAGGGTGGGCTTTAGTTTTATGTCACTCTCTCTATTAACTATTCACCATGAAGTGTTGTCTTTTCTTTGACCGTAAACCCCTCATTTGTACCCTGAATCATATTTTTAATCACCCAGACCCCAGACCCAGTGCCCCATGACTCTCACTGGCTTTCAGCATTATTTCCCAAATCAATTTATTCTGTTACAATGGTGCCCCCTTTCTGATAATGGGGGATCTAATCTCGACCTTTCTTCAGTTTCAAAACTGTAACCCAGTTTGTAAGACTATGCTTTTTTCTTGGCTTTTATTATGAGAACTGTGCTGTAGTTACTTGTCCAAGTATCTAGGAATGAGCAGGTAGTCTTGCTTTGTTGCGATAACCAAGAAAAATTTAGTGTGTCAACTCTGTGAAGTTAAGAAATAATATGACCATGGGTTCAGATTATTCAATCAATTTAGCTAAAATAGAAAATCGCTTCATTAGCCCACCAAAAATTCATACGTTTTAAGCAAAACCAGTCACAGAACCTCAAATTCACTCCTCTGATTCCTCAAAGCGTATTGGCACGATCTACATTTCCATTAGCAGTTCTGGCTGGTGGATCTGGCTTCAATCCTTGAAAATTTTGTTTTCACAAACAACTTCGCTATCCACATCACAGCTTAGACCCAATTCCAGGCTATGCTTGTCAGGAACTGTGAAGATCTGAAATTTTTACCCTTCTTGCAAGCTAACAAGAGATCCTGCCAGTTTCATGAACGCTGGCAAAAAACAAAACACTCCTGGATCAGAGACAAAGCAATTTATTACTCACATAAAGAGCAGTAGTCAGAGTTTAAATGTTCTTATGCTGGCTCCTAAGTCTCAATTCCGTGAGGTAATGCAAAGAGGACCAGGTGAGAGTTGCACATCAAGGGGATTGCATTACAAATGGAAGCACAGTGAGTTTAGGGATTCCAAATCTTTTGTAATAGGCAGGAAGAAGAACTGCCCTTTGCTCCAGAGAAAGACAATATCTCCATCTTTCAAGGCTGTTTGCTATACAAACATCCTTTAAGAGATCATCCAGAACAAAGGCAGTTAGTTGGTCCTTCTAGTCACAAAATATGCAAAAAAAAACTATAGAGAGTTGTCTCCCAACATTTTCTCATTTCTGTACTATCTTGTCTTCTGGAGAATTTTCTCTTTAATACACCATTTTGTCAGCCACAATAATTAATCCCACAGAGGCCGGGACCAAATCAATTATTGGGGTCCCCAATTGGGAGCAACATCAATCAGGGGACACAGGTAACGATGCTTCCTACATGACCTCTCCGGTGGCTGGTAAGCCTCAGGGCTCCCAGTTCAATTCAAATAATTGAATCTATTATTTTTGGAGATGCTGTCTATCTTAGTCAGTTCAGGCTGCCTTAATAAAATACCATAGACTGAGTGGCTTAAACAACAGAAATGCATTCCTCACAGTTCTGGAGTCTGGGCAATCCGAGATCAGGATTCTGATGAGAGCCCTCTTCCTAGTTGGTAGACAGCAGTCTCTTAGCTGTGTCCTCATACGGTAGAGAAAGAGATTATCTCTCTCTTGTGTCTTCTTATAAGGGCACTAACTCCATTCATGAGGTTGCCACACTCATGACCTAATTACCTCCCTGAAGCCCCATCTCCAAATACCATCACATTGGGAATTAGAGCTTCAACACATGAATTTTGATCAGACACCAGCATTCAGTCCATAGAACTGCCTTAGGGCTATTAGTCCAACCTGCCTGTTTTTCCATGCCACCTTAATGGCTACAGGAACAGGGCTTGAAAAGATGACAATGAAGTAATGACAGGTGCTTGAGGTAATGACAGGTGTTTTGCATGGGAAGTTCAGGATCTTGGGCCATCTTTGATGCTTCTAATAGAATCCTAGGTAAAGTTTTGGGGAATAGAGATCAAATTATGGTCAGAGTTATGTGGCAAAAGACGGAAGACCCATCAATTAGTTTATTTCAAGGTACTCACAACAGTTTGGGAGAAACACACTATAACGTATTCCTGGGTGAGGAAAGCTCCAGAGTTAATTCTGAAAGACAGAGATCAATAATGTCCCTCTTTCCCCTGTAACCCCCAGGGTCTACAGTGTTCGCTCCCCAGGTTGCTGCTCTCCTTTTACCCACCCTCCCCCCCCCCCCAAAAGGCAGTGTGTCCTTTTCCCCCCCCCAGGTTGCTGCCCTCCTTTTTCCCCCCCCCCCCCCCCCCCAAAAAAGGCAGTGTGTCCTATTCCAGTAGCTATAACTTCACCTTTTTTCCCCAAGCATCCTCTTCCTGCATCTAGAACTTTCATCAAGAAGGGTCAGGCAGAAGCGGGACAAAGGATTTTTCATGAATCTTAGAACTATTATGTTCCCCATTTTAGCCTATGTGGACTATTTTGGGGAAATTCAGTGATTAATGTATTCAGCCAAGTGGTCACTATCCGTATGATCTTTGACCATGTCAATCCAACAAGATAACCCAGGTGACTGAACCAAGTAAAGTTTGATTCTCCTAGGCTAGACTGCCCTCAAAGAGTGTATAAACCAGAGTAGAGTGGAGATGGCATGAAGGAGAAGAAAGAAGTACCATACCCAGTACGGTCAGGACAGAATCCAGAATTTTCAAAATAGGTCTGTATAACTCTCCTACTTGACACTTTCCACCTTAATCATAACACAGGAAGCAGCTGAGAGGAGATAATCCCTTTCCAAAGATGATGCATTCCATAATCAAACTTCTTTACTAAGGTGTGTGGATCAGGGGGGAGGTGAGGGAAGTAGAGTCAAAAATGTTTTTGAGTTAATTTTTGAGGCAGTCATTCCAAAAATACCAGAAGAGAGTGGATGGTCCAGAGCATGGAAAATCTCTCAAATAGCTTGACTAACCACCCATTATCATATGGCTTCTGTGATAGAGCCTCTCCATTGTCAGAGTATAAGTGGTCTAGAAAGGCAAAAATATGATATAGACTAGTTCAAGGGCTACAGTAGTGTGGCCAGAGTTGGCTGGTCAAACTGCAACAACTTCACAACCTGGAAAGTGTCAGCAGTGATCAGGATACACTAATAGCCCCAAGAAGGGGGTCATAAGTCTGATAGTCTCTCAGGAGTAGGCAGGAACCCTACCCCATGTACAGTGGCTTCCCCATCAACCTTTGGCAGGAGTCATAAATCCATCATGCAATGGTAGCCTCTGCATCAGAAACGTGGAGTCCTCTACTCTGTGTCCAGTCTATCATGGTCATTGTGTTGTGAGGTCTGGTATGAAGATGGATACAGGCAATGATGCTGTCACTCAGGGCAGTGCAGCCTCCATCATCTTGATTGCAGACAACTTCATGGGAGCACACTCCTAAAGTAGATATCTACATAAGTGACTCAGTGATTCATCACCAGCCATGATTTGCATCTTCTACTCATGGCCCCACAGAGGAGTATCTTCAATCTGTCTATAGTTTTCCACGTGGCAAACTAAGCAGCCAAGAGTCAGTAAGATTGTAATGAGGTTCATCAAGGAGAGTATCAACCAGGGCTATGAGAACGACCTTGAGTTCTGTCCATTGACTAGAGTGATCACTTCCATTTCTGACTCTGCATTGCTGGCATTGAGGTTGAACAGCTGCAGAAGCCCAGGGACACCATCAAGTTTCAGATTAGCCGAACCATCCCTTGAACTAAGCACAGGTATTTAGGGGATCCTCAGAGAATTGAAGTCCTCCCTGAGCCAGTGGCTTTGTTTCAGGTGGCTAAATGGAGGATAAAGTTTCCCTCCAAGTGACAGCTGCCCTTTCCAGCTCATTAGAGATTGAGTCCCAGTGAGCCCACCATAAAATGGGCACATCAGGCTGGAGAGTTATAAGGCATACATGGGTCAGACGTTCAGTTTCCAAAAGATCTTAGTAGCAAACTGCTTTGCATTCTCTAAGCAGTGTACTCAGTAACAAGGTTAGGTGGATAATTCCAAAGCTCCAAGGGCCACCTCCAGGTGGAGGCTGCCTCCCTTTTGCCAGAGATGTCAATAGGAAAAATCATCATTTACATAGACTGTCATCAGTCAAAGCTTTGTGCACAACTTGCAAAGATTCCTGTTGATTCCAGCCCTACTCAAAGGATGCCCCTTTGCAGTGTAGTTGATACAAAAGAACAAGTAGAATCTCCAAGTGAGGTCCAATATCCAAAGAGTCCAGTACATTATTTGGCCTCTTTGGTGAAGAAGCTGAAGAGACAGTATTTTTCCTTCACTGCTGGAGGGATTGAATGCTTTGTGAATCCACCCACATAATCTCTAAAAATGTTACCTTAATACATTCCCAGCACTCTGCACTTACTATTCAGTAAACATCTGCTGACTTCCAGGGTCACTGTGTAACGTAAGCCCGAAGTCGCAGCTCTCTTCCTCTGAAGGAATTTCTAATTGTACAATCCCATGATCTTCACATTCATCCACCGATAGCTACAGATGACATACTTAACACGTTCGATGTCCCGTATAACAAAATGTTTGTGAAAAGGCAATACAGAGTTAAAATCCAGTCTATCAGTATCCCCACAGGTAAGTATTGGGACATGCATAAAAAATTGGGCAAGAGGTGAAATTTTTTTTTTTTTTTTGCGGTACGCGGGTCTCTCACTGTTGTGGCCTCTCCCGTTGCGGAGCACTGGCTCCGGACGCGCAGGGTCAGCGGCCATGGCTCACGGGCCCAGTCGCTCCACGGCATGTGGGATCCTCCCAGACCAGGGCACGAACCCGTGTCCCCTGCATCGGCAGGCGGACTCCCAACCACTGTGCCACCAGGGAAGCCCAAGAGGTGAAATTTTTGAGAGTTTCTCCAAATAGGAATAAGGTCGGCACTCCAGGCTGACCTAGAGTGTGTGTGTGCTGGACAGTACTGGTCATCAGGAGTACCTACACAATCCAGAAAAGACCAATGCACAGAGACAGAAGTATATTAACAGTTGCCAGGGGAAGTAGGGAGGGAGGGGTGACTGCTTCACGGGTATGAGGTTTCCTTTTGGGGTGATGATCAAGTTCTAGAACTAATGCCATTGAACTGTACATTTTAAAATGGCTAAAGTAGTGAATTTTATGTTATGTGTATTTTACTACAAAAAAAGAGATGATTTACAGAACTGAGAATGAATTTTTAAGTTGGGGACACCAAACCCATTCTAGGGATGGTGTGGGCAGAAAAGACAATAGATGAGCGAGAAGGAGGCATAAGTCTAAGTGTATCTAGAAGAAATGAGGAATAGATACTTATATTAAATGACATCAAATTTCTGTTAGACGTTTATGTGTTACAGTGCAACCAAAATTTCGCAATTTTTAAAAATATTCAAACTTGTAGTTTAGTAGAAATGGTCCACAGGGCTTGCAGCATGTACTTAAATTAGCCGTCAGGTCAAAACACTTAACAGCACAGTTTCCCTGTCGTTTACATTTCAATTTACTGTGGTAAGTAATAATAATCTTTCTTGTGAAATATAGAATTTACATCAGTGCACTAATTGTCTTGGATTCTAAACCCAAGTTACAGCATTGGAGCGGGGGTTTCTTAGTTGTGCTTTCTATACGATAGGATTATAGCTCAGGGGCACAGTGAGTAATGAATTTAAATGATTTCTTCTGATATATAATTCCACCAATAAATATTTATCTCTGTGGAATGCTCCAATGTTGCTTTTTAAGAGTGAAACTCAACAAGATGTGTATAACTGGTGACCATGCAGAGCACCTTACGGCTGTCCTATAAATATTAAAAGAATCAAAATGCAGGGCTTCCCTGGTGGCACAGTGGTTGGGAATCCGCCTGCCAATGCAGGGGACACGGGTTCGAGCCCTGGTCTGGGAAGATCCCACATGCCGTGGAGCGACTGGGCCCGTGAGCCACAACTACTGAGCCTGCGCGTCTGGAGCCTGTGCTCCCAACAAAAGAGGCCACGACAGTGAGAGGCCGGCGCACCGCGATGAAGAGTGGCCCCTGCACAGCGATGAAGAGTGGCCCCCGCTTGCCACAACTAGAGAAAGCCCTCACACAGAAACAAAGACCCAACACAGCCAAAAATAAATAAATAAATTTATTAAAAAAAAAAATGAATCAAAATGCAAACATGGAGACCAAGAATGCCTAGAAGGAAGAAGTCCTTGCTGAAATAGGAGCACCTTCTTTGGTGCTACAACGTAAGAAACATTAAAGCCTAAGGAAGCCCCATTTTTATTCAGTTCTATCAAGATGTGTTAACTGGGGGAAACAGTCTAGGGATATTTTCGTTTTTGAGACCATCTGTCTCTTTAAATGAGCTTTATTTAAATGAATGAATTTAAGCTGAGGCTAAACAAAATTAGTCAGCAGCAATGGATTATTTGGGCAACTGGCTTCTACCTCCTCTCAGTTTCTAGAGCAATGTTTATGCTTAAGTTGCCAACAAGCATCATGATATCATAGGGTCTTCCTCCCTCATTAGACTGTGAGATCCCTGAGGGCAAGGATTATTATGTCTTACTTGTATTAGTCATCGCAGGTTCTAACCATGTTAACTATTTAACCATTAAATAAATGTTTCTTGATAAAGATAGGCTGCAAATAAGCTAAACTTTCTATCAGCGTCTCTCCCATGTATACAGTGGTCAGTTATGGTTTCTAAAGCTGCTGATGAGAAAAATGAATATATTCCCTACAGGCATATGAGGAAAGAGGACCCTGCCTCAGCTCCTAAAGGGTCCCAGGGTAAAGAGAAAACAGATTAGGGGAATTTGGCCTCTCTTATGGGCTTTGGGATGGCTTTTCTGGCTCCATAGGAGCCAGTTTGCTTGATTTGCTTGGTATTCTTTTTTGTTTTTGTTTTTTTTGCGGTACGCGGGCCTCTCACCACTGCAGCCTCTCCCGTTGCAGAGCACAGGCGCCGGACGCGCAGGCTCAGCGGCCATGGCTCACGGGTCCAGCCGCTCCGCGGCATGTAGGATCCTCCCGGACCGGGACACGAACCCGCGTGCTCTGCATCGGCAGGCGGACTCTCAACCACTGCGCCACCAGGGAAGCCCTGCTTGGTATTCTTTAACCAAAGTTGTAACCAGGTGTCCTGCCTGAAATCTACTTCACAGAGAGGAATTTCCTGTGTTATAAACTAGTTGCAGTATCTTCTCCCACAGCCACTTCCCTTCACCATGGTCCTTTACCGTAACAGGAGTCACTCATAATGAACAGTAGACAGAGGTTTCAGGTGAGTGACACGTGGGGTCCTGTCTTTTTATGATCTCCCATCATGGAAGAACCATAAATCAGACCATTCATATTCCAGAGGTTTCTGACAATTCCACACTTCTTGCCCCTCCCCTTCCCCTGCCCCCACTATATGCTAACTCCAATATTTCGTCTTGCAGATCCCAAGTTTTCTGAAGTGTATGCGTTGGTTTGATTAAACAAGGGTAGTTCTGAATAAGAGGGCTATAAAACCCAATAAGAGAAAAATGCAAGCTGGTTTAGAGAGTATTCTACAGCAATTAGTTGAGAAACAAAGAAAAACAAGAAAAGTCAACACACAAAATACATCTACCCTTTATTTTTTCACATTTCTAGTCAGAACAGAAAAATAGTAATAATAATACCAGGAATAACCTTTGTTGAGGACTTATCTGTGCCAGACACTATGACAAATATTTTATGTATATAGATACATTTAATTTTCACCTCAAATTCCCCAGGTAGCTAATCCTATTATCCCCATTTATGGTTGAGGAAACCAAGGCAGAGAATAAATAAATAACTTGTGCAAACTTGATGCAGGCAGTAAATGGTGGAGGCCAGGAGGAAGCTGAGGAAGTCCTCAGCTTACACTAGACAGCTTCTCCTGGAACTGCACAGACACTTCTGTTCTTCAGCAGGCTTCAGTCTTATTCTGTATAAAGATTATTCTTTCGTGTAGCTTAATATTAATCAGATATATAAAAGTTCAACTTCGTGAAAAGCAGAAAAATAATCCACAGGACCGGAAGTGGGAAACACTCTAATTGCTGTCTCTCTCTCTTTTTATTCCTAAAACAGGCTGGGCAAACTAGTAGCTGAAAAATACTGATGTCACTTGAAAGAAATTGCTTCTTTCCTTCCCTCTTCTCCTCCAATTTTGAGCCTTAACCAGTTGGAAACTGGTATGAATGTGCATAATGATGACCTCTGAGTGATCATCATGAAATGACTTTCCCCAGTAACGTTAGATTTATCTGCTGATTTTAATACCCTTCATTCTAAAATGCTATTATCCTGAGTGCATGCAGGGGACAGTACACGTAGTCATAAGTGATGGATGAATTCATTATCTTCAGCCAATTTTAATGGGTCAACTAGATAGAAAATCACCAGTCAGTTTGGGCTATTGAACATTGCTACCTCACGTATCTTATTAAGCCAAATATAATAATGGGTGGTTTTACATTTTCCTGTCAAGACAACAAAGGTCACCTATCACAAACTTGAGAGACATTCGCATTTATTTCTTTGTCCTGAATAAAATGGAGAATGTCAAAGTTTTTTTAATCTTTTTCCATTGTGAACTGCATATTTCAGAACCGAGCACCCCACAAAGAGGAAAGGTGCTTCGAAGGAATTCAGAATAAGGAGGTTTCGCTGCAGAGAAATAGAGGTTGACATTAATGGATTCCCTGGGTGACATTATTAATCTGATGGCACTACTGAATTCTAGGGCTTCAGACCCATCATTAGGAGCTGAAAGTAAAAACACTGGTGTGGAATATAAGTAGGGATGCCCGTGAGTATCACAGGCTGTTTTCTACCCTCAGCTACTAGAAATCAAAAACATTTAATACACATGAATGATGGGGCCAGGGGGAGGAAGGTCCAAGAGGGAGGGTATATATGTATACGTATAGCTGATTCACTTCGTTGTACAGCAGAAACTAACACAACATTGTAAAGCAATTATATTCCAATAATAAAAAATAAAAGAATATATGCTTTTCATATCTCAACCTCTCTTTTCTATTGTTGGTTGAGAAACCTCAACTTTTTGGCTTCTAAATTATCATTTTTCATTTGACTCATCAACTTGTACCTTTTCTCTCAGACCCAGATCTAAACACCTGCAGCTGTTGATTATAGGAATGGCAAACAGGTATATCCTTTAGGCTCTACGTTAGGGACATAACTCAGGGAGCTGTCCTTACTCAATGATCCCTACTTAAAAGACAGTCTTTTACATACACTTGCTTGAAAAGTGAATATATGTTTTTCTGTATATAACTACCTGACCTGGAGCTTCTTTGAGGCTTACAGTTTCCAGCGTTTAAATTTAGTTTTTTAAACATTTTTTTAAAAGTTATTAAATTTATTCTAAACTCATGAAGTAGTCAGCAAGTAATCAGAATCTGAAAGCTATGACTATTATCTCAGAAAGCATGCTTCTTCCTGCTGTTTACACAACTCAAAATCAATTTATTAAACGCCTTACGACAATAATTTTCCATAAAAGTTAATTGTACTAGATGTGAATTTCATGAAGTTTGAATTTTTTCTTCAATAACCCAAATAATAACTATTTAAATATGATCCTATTCTTTTAATTAATGTTAATTATTTAAGAATTCCTTGAGACCCTGTGGGACATTTCCTGTCAGTTTATAGATGTGGGTACAACATTCAAGGGTTACATTGACTAAAATCAGACAGACTCTTGCCAAGTAGAGTGGACATGGCTAAATTCTTTTCTCAAAGTTCATAATGTTAATGGAGACAAAGCAGCTTGCTTTTTTGCTCAGCTGATAACCGTCCTACTTATCAAAATAGCAAAACATAGGTAAAGAGTGAAATTGGTAATCCTAAAATGCTTTGAAAAGTATAAAAATCTGCAGAAATTATTAAATAGAACAAGAATCCTTCCATGCCTTTCTCCCATTTCCTTCATGAATTGAAACTATCCTCGAAAAACAACGATTTCCTTAAGAATGCTCACCAGTACGAAAACTTGAGTAAAGGCATGTTTCGTTCTGCAAACTTATAGTTACTTAGAAGTATTAAAATATATTTCAGACCTTATTTCTAAAGTGGACACAATATTGTCCATAGTTTAAAAAAGCCTTGCCATATTATAACTTACTAAAATAAATCTTAACAGAAGTTCTCAAAGATTGTAAGCAGATGCAAGTTAGTTCTACCATATCCTATGTTTATGAATATGGCCCAGAAATGCTAGAGAAGGCTTTAATCTGTAACATATAAGACAAGTCCATCTGTTTATGTCATCTGGTACTCTTTATGTGACACGGTAAAGATGATAAAAAGAAAATGAAATTCATATAGCATTTTATCTAAGAGGTTTCTATAATTGAATTCTTAAGGATTTAAAATTTTTCTTTTCCTTTTTTCTTTTAACTTGTTACTAATTAAAATAGCAAACTTATATTTTTAATATGTTCTCCTTTGCTTAAAGTGATGTTATTGTTATTCACTAGCCCAATCTGATGTCTTCAAATTAGCTTTTTTAAAAAAAATTTTACCAATTTCTCAGCCTATCACTCTGTGGAAACACATAAGAACACACCTGCTTGAATTAGTCCTCTGTTTTTCGTGTTTTTAAGCTGTATGTTAATATTCAATAGTATACTCATGATCTAATAATGTAAAGTCAGAGTTCTCACCACTTTCATTTAGATCCTTATCACTTTGTTCATCCATTGCAGTACCTTCCTAACTGCTGCCCCAGACTACAACCCTCAAACTCTAATCTCTCCAATCCAAGCCAAAGTCCACCTAAAACTTCATCGTAAGTGGTATATTACGGCCAGTAAGAGGAGCACCTTGCACCCAAGTCCACCCTCAAGGAGGTGTGATCAACATCAGACTCGTTGGGCAACAGCAACACTAGGAAATGGAGTATGAGACACATCAGGCTGGAGAAGCCAATGGTCTGGGGGCAGCACGGAGTTACTCCATCTTTGATGAGTTTCATCAGAGTGCTTGTTACCCAAGCATTCCAGATAACACAGTGAGTGCATCTGGAGCACCTTCCTGATGGGAAGGGGCCTCCCATCTATTGGGAGCCATGGGGCAACCTAGTGAAGGGAGGCATGAAATAAATACCTTAGCCAAAGCCACTCCAGGCTTTAGGGTGTGCTTTTCATTGGGATGTCCTTCCTCCTTCGTTGTCCTTTCTTCTTCCTCCTCCCTCCTCCTCTACCCCTACTTCTCTTCCTTGCTTCTTCTCCTTCTTCGATTCATTCATTCGTTCAACACGTATCCATGAGTGAATGCCAGGGTTGTACCAGGCACTTTATTAGTTACAAATAAAGAGTGGTTCACAAACCACTTATCGTCACTTCCCTCCTAGAGCTTTCAGTGAATCAAGGAAAATAAATATCAAACAAAAAATTATATCTATCATGGTACCAAGAAAGAGGAAGGTCGAAATGTGATGGAAGCGGCAATAGAGGCCCTGATATAACCTGCAGAGAGAAAAGGCCACTTGGAAGAGCTGACACCTAAGCTGAACTCTGACAGGAACATAGATCAACTAGAGGATGTGGTGGGAGTGGCCTCATAGAGGACCAGGAGTGTCGCAGATAGAGGAAGGCGCCGAAAATTCCAGAAGAGGGAGGAAAAAAGAGTGAGTGACAAAAGGCGGCTGGATGCCAGAAACTGAGAGAAATTCAACCCGGCCAGAACAATGAGTGGGGGAGACCCAGGAAGGAGACAGAAGCATCAGGTACAGAGTAGAAAATAACTGAGCAGTGCCAGATCCTGGTAAGGAGGAAAGAATAGTCTCCAAAGTGACAAGAGAGGACACAGCCTTATTCAAGAGAGGAGCACCTCTGCCAGTGCGACAGGAGGGAAGGAAGGAAGAAAGGTTTGCGGGTTTGGTGGTGGAAAGTTGAGGGAGCGCCTCTCAGGACTTTTTTATTTTTTCTGTTGAGTAGCTAGTGAGCTCGTTTGCTGTGAGTGAGGGGGTGGATATTTGAAATAATCGTGCGGTGCACAGGGGCATGAGTCCGGTTGCGAAATATATTAAGATTACCAGGCAGGGCTTCCCTGGTGGCGCAGTGGTTGAGAGTCCGCCTGCCGATGCAGGGGACGCGGGTTCGTGCCCCGGTCCGGGAAGATCCCACATGCCGC